>NW_015112778.1:45853-100938 GCF_001443285.1 Poecilia latipinna | reverse complement strand
TGGTCTTAAGACCGGTCTTAAGACCAAGACCAACTTCGAGTACCACAACACTGATATATATATATATATATATATATATGCAACAAATGCAAAGTGCTTCAGAAAACAAAAATATTAAATAAGATTCTGCAACTTTTTGTGGTAATAAGCAACAACAGGAATCATGAGGAACTCCCAAACTGAACAAACTCCTCTGGCAGCATTCGAACAGAAACTGTTTATGTTAATACTTTTCAGCTGATGTCTCACAGCAGGGGGCTGCAAGGGCCCGGCAGCCAATTCAAGATCCTCCATTAGTGCGGACGAGCGGAGGATAAGATGAAGGCATTTCTGCAAAACTAGACAAAATTCAAAGAAGGGAAATACCAAATTTGACGGCAGGAGATAATTTATTGCAAAAGTAACTGGTCTAAAACCATTCCCTTATGATCAGAGCTGAATTTCATCAGACACATTTTAATAAGAAAGGCGGTTTACTATTTACTTCATTTTTAGACTAGTTTTAAAGTGATGTTTCTGTTTGAAAAGAGTAAAGTTTTAATCTGGAGGGCTGAAATGGAGATTGGCAGAGGTAAAGTGGATGGTGCATTGTTGTGTTTATCACCATGTTTCAAATGTTAAGCTTTCAAACCAATTTCGTGTTTGCAAAAATCGGACTGAAGAGGCTTCTTTTGGCTGCAGCTTCAAGTTGGCAAAACATTAAAACAGCTTGTTGAGCCATACTGGATAAAAACGGGAATATTCGGAGGGCGCACACACAAAAAGACAACAAATAAAAATATTGTGCTAGAAATGTGCAAGGATGTTGAGATAAATTAGCGTTTTGACTGTCACCTTATCACATTTCAAAACATCCACATTGGTTTTGCATATTTTCCCTTTAGTGTGTTCACTTAAAATCCGGGCATTTGGTTTCTGGTGTGTGTGGTTAAAAATATCCCATATTTACATGCTCCGTCTAATTTTACACTCATGACCTTTTTCAAAGTGTCACTGATTTTAATACCTAATGAAGTCACAGCATGCAGTTTGTAATTCTCTGTTGTAAGACAATGTGAGAGTCCGACTGAGACGGTCCTGTTCCTGACAGAATATATGGAATCACTTTGAGGCCGTTCAGTCTGTTGTTTCATTTTGCAGCAGTTTATCAATCCCGTTTTCTGGTTTTGAAGAAAAAGTACCTCTACTGCATTAATTTACACTGGCACAGTGGACACCCAGTATTTTGGGGGAGACCACAGCCGCCTGTGAAAAGTTAAATCTGTGAATACAGGAGTTATAAAAACGCCTATTTTGATAGTTTAAACACCAAAAAATAACTTATTGTACATTAACGCACACAGTGGAAACCATCTTAGCATTACCACAGAAGCTAACATCTCAAAGTTCTTCCTCTTGGGAGTTAATCAGCACCAAGAAAAAATAAATGGAGCTCCTGGATTGGAAATGCCACCCAATAGCAAGTACAAATGCTAAAAGGCATCTCAGCTTCCAAACTGCATTTCTTTAATGCAAACATAAAATAAAGCGGATTTTTCAAGATTTAGAAAAAATTCCCAAATAAGTGGCAATCCAGTGTCCTTAGGCTTTCCATACATAAATCTAATTTTGTTCAGCTGGTTTCTTAAAGCCAACTAAGAAAGAGTTTTGCTTTTCTTCCAGGGTCCACCTGCATATTTCCTAATTACAACCTCTTCATCTTCTTCATACTTTCTCCAAATTTTACATTGCTGATTGGAAACAACAACGTTTTAAAAACTCCATGTTAATTTACCTTCTTCAAATAATGTCCATTCTTTTTTTTGATGGGTTCAACGCTTATCTTAAGGTCGATAAGCATTGCCTTTTATTACAGAAATTCAACTTGTACTGTGATTCAAGATGCACCATTTAGAATCATCTTGTGTCATATGTTCTCCATACAATTGTTTCTACTAAAATTAATGGACTAAAACATCCTATAAAGTTATGATTTTATATTTGGTTAGATATTTGAATTCCTTAATCAGCCCAGAAGTTCATATATTCCTGAATGATACAAGTTTTCATGCACTATCGTGGTATTTACCCTTGCATCTTCAAATTTTGCTTTTTTTGTTTGTTTAAATAGTATAGTAAAAAAAAAAACCTAAAGTTTCTTTCCTATTACAGCATGTCAATATGAACAAATGAACCAAGAAAGAACCAAACTAGTACTTCTGGAAGCCAGTGTAGGTGATGAGATTAGAAACTGATGAAAAGGCCAGATTCATGGACACACACGCCATTTGGCCCTTCATGCTAATGATCCAGCTGCTACATAATCCGTGGAGCCAAGATACCGTCTTCATTAGAGAACCTTTAGGCGGTGGCAGTATTGATAAGGCGTAACAAGAGCAGGCAGTTAGCAGGCCCCCCTGCTGCCTTCATCCCTCAGACTGGGGTACAGCCAGGCCTGCTGCTACATCGGCAGGGACAGTCCAAAAATGTTCACCAGTGGGTCTGTGGGAGGGCAGCCAAGTGGAAGCGAAGGAGGCAGGTTGAAAGATAATAAAAGATAGAAGTGACAGATCACTATAGGTGCTGTAAGGGTGAGTGTGTTTAGTAACAATTGGAGGTGGCAGAGAGCAGAAAGAGGTCTGACCACGAGCTCGAGCGGACACACTCTGAAACCAAACGAAACCACCCCGATTCGGATTCAGGAAAACGTGTGGCGTCACAGTCATTCTAAATAAAAGGAAATGTTTTATTAATCACCTATTTGTTTTCAGGAAAGAGGTGGATTTAATCCTAGGGCCCGGAAAAAATGGTCCATTTCATTTTCTATTCAAAACACTCAGAGCAAAATCTACCATTAAGCCCTGAGGGATAAAGGATTGCTGAGTAACACACTGAATGTTTTTTTTTTAAATTCTTAATTTCCCAACTTCTTGACAGGACTCGTCAACAGCGCAGCTGCTTCGTCAAAGCATTGCTGCTTTACCTGTGCCAGGTTCTCTCAGTAAAGAATCCCCAATGAAGCAATAAGATGAGCAACAACCTGGGATTACTCAACGCAGAACATTACATCAACTTGACCATGTTAAGCAAGGATGTCCGGGGAAGCAAGTCAGCAACTGCGTCAGAAAAATCAGTGCCGCTCCCCCTCTCAGCTATTGCAAAATTGATGCATCTACTTAGCATGCACTTAAAATTTTAGTACCCATAACAATGCACGGGCCCAGCTGAAATTAATATTTCAACTGAAGAGCTGCTGCTGTGACTGGCACTTAGTGTGAGGACAATCACCGATCATTTAAGTCTATTTCAGACAGAACAGGCTGTGGCTAAAAGTCTAAAGACTTATATATTGCAGCAATTACAACACAATGAATTACCAGGACATCACTGCTGAAGACAACGAAACTAAAGGCAAAGCATTGTCATGCCCGCTTCAAAATGTAAGATCCGAAACGGATCCAGTGATTGCGACCATAAACACCAAACCATAATTAATCAGAGACGAACAGCACTAAGATAGTGAATGCAGAGCACGTTTGATCGTCATCAGATTTAACCTTTGTGGTAACAGGCGAAACTTTGCCCCAAAAAAGGGAACTACTCGGTGAAGCAGAAATAGGGGAGTCCCGCTTAAAGGGAAGTACGTCAATGAAATTGGTTTTACTAACACAGAGCCAGTTTCCTTTTTCTGAAACCACACAAACTTTAATGCTTGCTTAAACCGTGTAGAAACTGTATTGCTATAGTTGTTCATTTTTACCATTTTTCTAAATAAACATGACACCTTTCACAGAGCAAACAGTATTCAGATCAATGGAGTCCGAGTTTGGAGACGTGTCGACTGAGGTCATTGGCACATCTGAGTCACTTCTGACATATTGGCACTGCGCAAAAAAAAATACCTTTCACTAATGTGGTGAATGGTGGCTCTTTTAAAATGCAAGTAGGTGTTCTAAATTTTACACTTCCATCATCACCTTATCCACAGGCTCAATAATGCCTTCTTTTATGTAAGAGATCCAGAAATTAGATGAGAAAACCGCACTTGATTGGTGCATCTCTAGCATAAATAAATTGACTTAATTTCCCACTTATTAGAAAGTAAGAATGCATTAATTAATCGGACAGTTATCAACAGACCTAATGCTGGAAATTTTATTTTTGTTGAATCAAGTCTAGTACCACAATCACAAGAATGTGCAACATTTTCTCTCGACATCTATAAAAACAAAAGAGGAATCTGAAAAGCCAGAAAAAAGTCTGATTGCAACATTTCCACTTCACACTGTATGTTAGCTGCATGGCAGTTCCTGAACCCTTTTGTGTCCTTATGTGCACTTTACACGTACTTCAAGTTTACAATTTGGGATCATATATTTAAGTGACTTAATGCAAACATTAAATCACTGAACAGAATGGTAAAGGGTGCCGCTTTCTTTATCCAATGTGAATTTTTACTATGTTATAAATGTTTCTTCCATTCCCTGATAAACTTACAAGCTACAGGTTTAAGAGCTGAAGCGAAACGCTTTAAACTTGTAAAGTAGGATATACCTCTGGAAAAAATTAAGAAACCACTTAATTTTTTTTCCTTCAGTTTCTCTGATTTTACTTTTTATAGGTATATGCTTGAGTAAAATCAACATTGTTCTTTTATTCCATGAACTCTGAAATTCCAAGCAAAAAAACTTTGCATTTGGAGAAAATTAGAAAAAGTCAACAAAGATGCAGCACTTTCAGACCTCAAATAATGCAAAGAAAACAAGTTCATGTTCATTTAGGAACAACAATACTAATGTTTCAACTCAGGAAAAGTTCAGAAATCAATATTTGGTGGAAAAAAAACAGGTTTTCAGTGTAGTGGTCTCTTCATTTTTTTTTCACAGCTGTACACAGCCGACATACAGCAATGAGTTCTGTAAAGTTGCTATAAAGTGGAACAAGCATCAGGAGCACCGCTTGTAAATTTTCTCCCTTACAACTTTGACTATGTAAAGCTCTTTTAATAAGATACCTGAAGGAAACATGTTTGAAAGTCCAGAGTTTTCTCCAACTACACAAAGCATAGAGTAACGCACCGCTGCTCCATCCCCATCTGTTGCAGTGCACTGCCAGTCAGCTGGCCAAAAGCTTCTTAAAATGTTCTCCTAGTTATTAAAAATAATAAAAAAGTCTATATATATATATATATATATATATATATATATATATATATATATATATATTTTTTTTTTTTCTTTTTTTAGGAGGATAAGGCCTTCTTGTTGCTTTTCTACTTTAATTGAAAACAGTTGGATCATGTTATATATTTTGCTTTGTGTGAATATTTGTGGTGTTTTTACTCAAGGTCATAGGTTTCCACTCAGGTCATGCTTCCTAACAGGTTGCACTGGTTAAATGTTACATTCTTGTCTCCAAAATGTGATAAAGTGGTCACAACTTAGTGGTCTGATAAAGAATGGATAATAAAAATAGCAGCTCAGTGCTGGGAATATCAGCTGCTGTTTCTGTGTCCGCTGTGTAAAGCGTCAGGACATAATGCACTACTAGTACTATTAATCCTGTTAAAAATTAATAGACCTTATTACATGTACTTCACTAGTGTTGATTATCATCTTAACATTATATGCCATAATATCTGTAATTTTGCTTCTGCTTGGCCCCACCAAAGAAACGGATAACAGAAGCTTTTAAAAGCATTATTTTCCCCCTTTTAGCTTATGTTAATGTCACTGGATACTGGATTTCACTATTGAAATCCAGTATCATAATGTAAACTTTAAAAAAAAGCACATTCACTTTAGTGAGCTTTTTTTTTTTGTTAAATTTGACAAAAAGAGTTTCTGAAATTAGAAAACATGCAAAAGCTCCGAGATTTTCAACATAATACATGAAACTTGTATGTTTTAGAGTTTATAGAATGCATATGATAGTAGATAAATAAAACAAGTAGTAGTGAGTGAAAAATATATGCTTTTTAAAATTGATCCAGTTAATCAATGCTTCCATTTTTTCCATGATATTAAGTATAAATATACTCTTTAAATAACAGCATTTACACTTGCAGTTGCTGAGTATCAAGTAAAAAAATTGCAAAACCTCCAAACTGACAAAAAGACAGAAATTATTGCGTATTTACAAAGATAAAAATAGTCCAAGAGGGTAAATTCTACTCTCTACCGAGAACATCTGGTTGCCTTCTGAGAAGAACTTCCTGTCGAATACCTGTGTATTACTGTCATCATTTCCTCTCTGAGCAAAGTAGGCTATTCAGTTCACATTCTTACTCCCACTAGCAGACAGACGACTGTTGATACATACCAGGCCAGCGAGCTCCTGCGTTTATCTGCAATTTCCGAGATTAATCCCTTTTTACTGCAGTCAAGCATCCGTCAAGAGCGACGCTCCGACAGCGTGCGTCTGCTCAGCCACAGAGACTCGACCATTAAGACCCGTGATGACTGTGCTGTTGAATCTGCTTCTTCAGAACTGCAGGCATGATGAATGATTAAAAACAGTGTCACTGCAATTCAAACAGGCCACAATAAATATTTACACCAGTGATTCTTAAATGCTGCCCAGAACCCAGAGACGGCGAGGAGGGAGAGCTCATTTGTGACAAGAATCTTCTTGTAGTGTGACGGTAACTTGGCGGAAAGGAGGGGAAACGTGAAGCATGCTCCTTCTGTTATGCCTGAAGATTTGGCACATGCACTCATAACAACAACAGTGATGTAACCTGGTAACAAGGCTCTGGCATCCGCACTCTCGACCGAAACCTGGGTCATACCTTCCATATCAGTGGCTTTATATTAGTGCGGGAGAAAACCCTTGTTTTCCTAGCGATAGCCGAGGGTGTAAACACGGAGGGGTGGGGACTCTGCTCACCTGCCCTTCAGTCAAAAGACACTCCTCACTTTTTCCACCGCTTCAGTAAAAGGACTTCAGTTATTTTTGACATCTCTCAAAATAAAATAGCATAGAGCCTTGGTATTTTTTTTTTTTGCACGAGCTCTGCAATCATGCAGCAAATGGCCTCAGGCCTCATTGCCATAATTAAAAAGAAAAAAAAGAAGAAAAAAAAGCAGGTAGCAGCCATGCCAAGGCGACAGCTTTTAATGTCGGCTTTCCTTCTCAATTAAAGGCTTAATGGTTCCGGTGAAGCCAGCCCCAGGAAGAACGCATTAATACCCCGGTCCTTACTAGCATTTTTAGGATGTGTCAATTATCACTTTGCCACTCTCACTGCTGAACCCATTGTTCAGATTACTGCTCCGTGAAACAGACTTGGCTGCCCAGCAGAGGCCTTACACCTCTGAATATGTATTCCAGAGTACTTATTGTCCAAGTACTATACAGGTAAATTAGATTTTTTTTTTTTTTTTTAGGATGTAAGTGGGATGCTGTTGGTCAATTAAAACCAAAATGGATGCATGCTCTTTAGGCTCCAGCTTCACCCATGAATGAACGAATCGAGTCCGTAATTATTCTGCCAATCAACGTGGAGTGCGACTGTGAGGCAGTTTAACGCTGCGTCAGAGGTAGAAGAAAGAAAGAAAAAAAAAATAGTGACAAAAATTTAGAGAGCTTCATAAATGGAGCGGTGACCAGCTGCAACCTTTTTAAATGAATCTTAATGATTTTCCTTTTTTTTTTTTAGATAAAAATGGGCATTCAATTTTTAAACACCACAAAATCAAAGAACCAGCGCAAGGAATCAGGAAAATAGCCAAAGTATTCAAAATTAAACTAGAAATAGAAAGCAAACTTCAGTTCAGAAAAGAATCCAACTCTTGAGGAAAAATTATCTGATTCTATTGCACTCATTTTCTGAAAATACAATTATTAAGACTATAAGATAAATTGTCCTTATTAACCAACTTATGAATTTACATTTGAATAATTTAAATATAGGACATTGTATACTCAAATATGATTAAAACAGGATTAGAAATGGAGCAACTAGACATAAAAATCCTAAAATCACCATTTTATTTAGATCATTTTAATGTTCTCTTACCTGAAAATTCCTAAGAAAGTGAAAGACTCTAAACTGGAATGTTTTCTTTCTGCAGGTTGAAGCTGGATGTGTGCGTCTGTCGAAGCTGCAGCTGTGTTTGGACAAACTAGTCTAAAGTATGTTAGTGGTCCATAGTAGCTTAGGTGACAATAAATGGACTCTCTATGGTTCGGTTGCTGAAATACGATGAGCCAGACTCACTAATGAGCCAAAATAAAGAGCAGTCAGGGTCTTCTCCTAAACCCCAACAATGTGGAGGAAAACTATTTTACCTTTGGGTACAAAATGGAAGAAGAAGATGCATAACGACTAATGATGAAAGTAGCGGTGAGATTATTAGATTTGACGTCACTGATTACGTCAGCTGGCTGCAGCAGTCGGGCTCTAAGATAAAGACAGAAAGCTTTCGACCGCTGCTAACTGACAGACGAGCCGGGCAGACGTAGGAAAGGCGGATCAGAGTCAGAAAAGATCTGTGAGCCGTCTGAGGATCAACTGAGGTGCTGCAGGCTGTCTGCAGAGGCCACAGTGCAACCAGCAGGGCTCATAACCTCACAATTCACTCAGCAGAAAAATGTGAATGGACACAGCAGAGAAAGTCCTCAGAGAGGCGGTCTCCACAGCGAGCTCCGTTCACTGCTGACATGGATTCATCACAGACGTACAGATGTATGCAGACAAAGGTCTAAGCTGCTGAGGCCAGCACAAGACTGCAACTCTACGTGCAATCTCTTAAGGTCAAGAAAAGAAAAGAAAAAAAAAACACGTTCAGCATAGCAGTAATTGAATAAGCCTTTCCAGTGAATCAGAGCAGTGATTGTGCGGGATTGGCTCCACATCCCTAACAGCTTGCCTGGGAGGTGGTCTTTGTTTTGGAGGAGGCAGGGGTGTCCTGACACCAACCATGCGAACCCAATTACCCTGGTCCCGCAGCCTGGGGGCCCACATTAACAAAGTCCCTCTGGGAGGTTGACTCCATGCCAGCCTGGCAGCCGGCAAGATCCTGCTGCTGAATCACAACTAGACCACTTAAGGAACTGGCAGGCCGAGCGCTTGGTGGCATTCTCACTCTCATCCATGTTGACTCCATCCCGGTTTGTTTTTGTTGATGTTAAATACTGAGCCAGTCTCTGAGCTGAGATTGGGTTTTACAGTCAGCATGAGTTAGAGCTGATGATGACGGAAGATTTTTAAAATGAACTGAAACATTAAATTGTACATATTGTCACATTTTGGAGCCTAAAAATTAGGGGTGCACCGATTTATCGGCCAGACAATTTATCTGTGCCGATTTCCTTCATACTTGCATGTGAAAACGATCTTATCAACCTTAGCAAAGATCCAAGAATCAACCACTGTCCTCTGTTCTCCTGTCAGAGAGGTTTGACTGACAGATCAGCCTTCCAGGACATCTCTGCACATTTAGTTACCAATAGTCAACCCCTCTGTTAGCAACTCAGCTACTGCTGCAGGTTAGGCTTTTTAAAAGACCGGTGATCAGCCAGAAAACTGCAATCAGTGCACCCCTAGTAATAATTATTAATCGTTTTTGAAAAGAAGAGCATTTTGATTGAGGACACTTACAAGAGGAAGACACTAATTTTTATGAGCAACAACAGGCTCATTAAAGGCATTCTTTTCTATTCACAGAACTGACCAGAAAACATTGATTCAATGTGTCGCCACTTATTAGAAACACAGAAAATAGTATGTAGTGAGCAGTTTCCCCATGAATATCAGAAAAGAAAGTAAAGCGAAAAGAGATGATTTTTCCCAACCACCAAATATTTTGTGCTAAATGAAACAAAATTATTAATTTAAGGAACAACATATGGAAAGAGAAAACCAACAGTTTATAATACAGCTACTACAGATATGCAGGGAGGCCCAACAAGCACAACTATTGTTTGTGAGCATAAAGTTTATCAAGTAATAATATGCATTTTTTAACGGTGGTTTTTACTTTTCATGTCCAATCATTAAAATGTTAGCTGATGTCCACAGGTCAGATTTAATGCATAGCTTCTCTCACCAAACAATTCCTTAGTACCAGTTATTACTTTCAGGTGTGACAGGGTTGTTGTTTTTTTTCCTGTGTCTGGGCCAAATTAAGGAGAGGCTGTTTAACTGCAGCTGAAGTTGGATTTTATTTCATGATTTTTAATCCCTTCCATCAACCACATGTGTATTATTAGCTTAAAGTGACTTTAAACGGTCAAGCATGTTGGAAAACTATCAAGTTGGAGAGGTGTGGCAGACAGTGTCATCAGAATACTGTTTTGACAGCTGAATTAGTGTCCTGTAGTCAAACCGTCACAAATAAAACAGAGATTATGAGGAGAAAAGTGAGATGTGCATAACTACTGCTTTAAAATCATCTATTATGGTGAGTTGTTGGAAGCAACTTGGCGATGCATGTCTGCACACAACACAGTAACGAGTCTTCTTAGAGGTGGAGTAGAAATTACAATATCTGACACATTAGTGTCTCAAATTACACATTTTTTGTCACAGGCAGCCATTTCCAACTGTGCTTAAATAGAAATATACTTCACATGTGACAGAACACCTTTAAATCTCTCTAAATGGTACCGGTTTGGTAAGTCTCGAGCAGTAATTACCTCACTGGATAATTACCATACAAATCTTCACTTTATAAACCATTTCCGACTTAAGACTTTCACAATTTGTCTTGTGGTCGAAGTTTGTCTTCAGCATTCAACAATTTTTAGCTGCCATTTTGGCCGCCTTGTGCTCTCTTTTGTTCTTTCCACTATTTTGCTTTTTTTTCTTCTTAATTTTGTTCATCGAAAGTAACATAATTATCGTACCAGACAAGTCACATCAAAATTAAAATGTAAAACTTATAAGCTCCTAAAACCTGATCTGAAAAGTACCTAAAGTGAGCATCTGCCACCAGGGCCTGTGTGATATTTTAAAGCGTTAACCAAAGTATGTGCCAAAAATCAAAGGGGGTTTTCCCTTGCTCATGCCACAAGCCATTACCAACTAAAAAAATAGAAAGGTGTTTGTTTTTCTTATAAACAAACTGCAACAATCAGCTCTTCCTTCTCCTTTTTTCCTTGGTAGAAGAATTATTCATGTAGTCAGATGGAGAACAAGCTGGGGACATCTTTGACAAACCGTTTAATGTCTTAAGTCATTTTTCCTGCAAAACATTGTTATGCTTCTTAGTTCATTTGGTATTTTGCAGCTTTTCTTTTTATGCAAGAGCATGCTAAATTTTTAAAAGCCTAATTTGGGTTTAAAGACATAACAGCCATTTCTTTCCAATCTTTTCATGGAATAAGATGTTGCATCATAACCCATAAGACTGACTAGCATTTAAAGTTATAGTAGAAATATTTTTTCTGATAAATCAATGAGAATAATACGAAGCCATGAGTGGAACAGATCACTTTTTTTATTTAATGTTGGTGTTTGTGTGTGGATTGTTGTGTTTCAGGAACATTTTCAGTCTTCCATTCAGTCCAAGTGTAGCATTGTTCATTTTGTTTGACCCCTGGAGAAAACATGCATTAGCACTTTTCTGTATGCGGGGGAAAAATAGTTCTGCTCGAATTACGAAGCTTAGTTTAATGAGTGAGTGGGCCGAGTCTGTTCTGAGAGTGAGTAAATCATTCAGGTCAACTTTCAAATTTAAAGAGTAGAAGAGTACAGATATCTTTAAAGCTGGGGATAGGAAAACAAAAGCATAAGAATGGTGGCATGACACTCGTATGCCTTTCAAAAGCCAAATCTGAAAGAAAATCCGGATAAAACCCGCCTGAGGTTTAGATGTTCCTGTCACGTACTGCCTAAAAATCATCTTTATTTTGAAAGGCACTGGAGCTGGAGTTATAATTAAAACCGTTTTGGTTTTTAATCAATACTCAATCTCTCAGAAATAATTAACAGCATATTAAAGAGTTTACTGCCTGACAGAGCTGGACGCCTCTACATCATTAAGCTGTTGAAGCGCTGCTCTTTGACTCCTCATGTCCCATTTCAGTGGTTTACTGCGCCTCCATACAGGCGATTGAAAATGCTCCCACAGTTGCACTGTACCTGCAGATAATAACACAGCTCACTGACAGCACGCAGCATGCACTGCATACATTCTCTATGCAAGTTAAACATAAAACGCAGCTGAAGCCAAAATGAGAAACTGCTGAGTAACAAATGTAAAGCTTCATGAAATGAGAGTGAAAGCTGTAAAAAAAAAAAAAAAAAAATGGAGTAGGTGAAACCAGGTCTAAAGTATTCAGGGCATTTGAGGCCAACTATAGTTGAGGTGATAAAGCTGGCCACAGATTGCAGTTTTAGTGTCCTTGGGCTCAACATTGGCCTAATCTCCACCCTCAGACTTAATTACAAAACTCATAATTACAGCTCGGGTGTTGATTGTATAAGTTCAAAAGGGCTAGGAAAACATTTTAAAGGAAAAACTAAATCCACCATCATGGTTAGCGAGGTTGCCTGGAAACGATGCTTGACTGGAAAAAATTTAAATGAAAGCAGCCCACATCTGTACGTTTCGACAGTCTGGTTTACATCCATTTTATGACGATATTTACGCCTCTTGAAAAACAGGAAAAAAACACCATTAAAGCCATAAAGTCGAGATGCACGACAGAACCTGATTCTGAATCTCAGAAACTGAGAAATCAAATTTTTTTCTAATCACGAAAAGCTTACTAGATTGAGCCAAGAACACCACCCTTTGGTGTGGCTGTCGTTACTTAATCAAGTTAGAGGAAGCAGAGCTCGACGGTTTAACCTTAACTTACAAACTGTTATGGTTTAGAAATATTGAGGGCTTTGAGACATCAGAAATAAGGTAATAATTTACAGTCTATTAAAACACTGAGAGACTGCTATTTTAGTAATGTCTGCTGTTTTGGGGGGCCAAACCTGATACTGGACCACCACTATTCTGCTGAATTACAACCCCTCAGCTCTGTCAGATGGAGAGAGGGACAACATAAATTCAGATCATTGAGAGGTCATTTATCTTTGCCCTTTTCTCCTGAGTGATAGCACACAATTCCTTGGAAGTTACGCAACATATCAGTAGGATTAAAAGTCACACCTCAGTGGTTTCAACATTTTTTCAAAGTCTGTTAATAAAAACTAAAACATGCCATCCACCAACAATGATGGATTAAGGGTTTTCATAACCAGACGATATGCTTTTCCACAAACGTATGCAAGCCATAAGATCATCACACATGCTCATGTATATTGTGCCTTCAATTATTTTGACCCCTAACTTTCAAAACTGCAGCTCATGTAGTCCTGCGGAACACCGTATGAAAAGCACCCAATTATCTGTAGAACTCATCCAACGCCGTCTTGCATCACAAAGAATTGTGCGCGTCTACACAGCCGGATACATTTCTTGGATATTCTCCAGATGACTTCTGTGGTAATTTGGAGCCAGCTAGTTTTTCAGCTGCTGCTGATTAAGAGCATAGAAGCAGTGGATGAGTGTGTTTACACCGTGACCTGGAATAACTGACCAGAAATTTGTTTTCACTTTGAACAGACAGCTGTCGGTGTCTATACCTGCTCCTTGCATCATGCTCCAGTGCAGATCATTTCAATTAATTTTGGTTTCCCGGAGACAATGTTGGTATTTGTCAGGGTGTGGATAAGAAGAGGCGGGAAGGCAGTAGCAGTTGTTGTTTTAAGCTCTGCAGTCAAAATACTTCTTGGCAAAAAAATACATTCATCAAGCGTGAGCTCACCGTGTTACGGGAGACACACCAACTCATCACAAAACTGGAGGATTCCATAATAAATCCAAAACAAGGAAACAACTCGACAGGTACAAAGTGCCGATTTATTTTTACACAAAACATACATCATCAACAAGATAATTTTAGATGTTTCCCAGGCCTTTGAAGCCTGGGAAACCTTAAATGTGTCAACTAATACTTTTTGTTTTACGTTTAATCCAATTCAACTAAAAACCACAAAGTCCTTCACAAAAACAAAAAAAGATACAAGTATATTAAGCACTTAAATATTGTGATGAAGAAACCAAACTTAACCAGTTCTCCATTTTAATTCTTTAACACACTAAGCACACGACGGTATGCAAGACTTGGCTCTGAAAACAAACGTAAAAGTTGGTCAATTCCTCGGCCGACGCTTGAACTCTGTGACAAATTGAGGCATAGCTGGCTCAGACGCCTTGAGGAACTCCGATGACGTCCACGCCCAGTACTCCCACTGACAGCTTAAATCCATTTGAAACTCGGGAACTCCCTTTCAGCGTGAAGAAGCCGTCAGGCAGCTCCGTCTCTGTGCTGTCAGTCAAGGAGGTGCCGCTCGGCTATTATGAAATTGTTTTTGACATTTCCAGTGGGGAACCTCTTGTTTTCAAGCAGGAAGGTGAAGATGCTGTGTGGGCAGCTGCCTTGTCTCAGTGTGACATTCAAAATGATGAGTCGGATGAAGCACAACGACTGGTCAGTTCTTTAGAGTCTGCTTGTTATCTGTGAGTGTTTAGAGCCCCTTGAACCTTTTCCACATTTTTAATCACTGGAACCACAAACATCAATGTATGTTATTGGAACAAACACAAAGTGGTGCACAAATTTTTAAGTGGAATGAAAACTGTTTTACACAAATTTAAAAAGTGATATGTATCCAATCCCACTGGACGCAAATATTTTGCGGTACGTCTCTACCGGATTTGCACATCTAAAAACTGAAATGTTTCACCTTCTCTTATTTGCAAAATAGCTCAAGGCCAGTCATATTTAATGGCGAATAATATCTAGACATCAATGTATTTTATACGCATTCTCAATGTGACTTAGCTGTGGACAATGACTGGGCCATTTTAACAGACATACTGAAAAACTCCAGGGGTCTCAAACTCCAGTCGCCGAGAGCGGTGTCCTGTAACTTCTGGATGTGTCCCAGAAGTTGATCTGAATCAAATAACTACATCCTCAACCGCTACAGACACCTGTAATGTTTAGATGTCTCTGACTTGACCTACCTGACGTGCATAATTAGGTCATTAGCGGAACACTGGCCCACCAGAATTGATTTTAAACATCTGAATATTGTAGTTTTGGGTCATGATAGTGCCAGAAGATTAATCACCATCCTCATATCAAGTCTTTTACAGCCTCCAACAACTTTTCTCCCAGAATTTCAAAGTATTTAGCTCCCTCCACCCAGTCATCAACTATGATCAGCTGCTGAAGAACAATACCGCTGAAAGTAACTGATTAAGCTAGATTTTATTCAGTGGTATCCAAGTAAGTGTGGCTGAATACGAATGCATACCTCAGATTCTTTTTTTAATTTTTTTATTTCTAAACTTTTTGTACCGTTTTGTGTTGGTCTATTACATGCAAACCAAATGACATATGTTGAACTTTGAGTTTGTGACATCTAGTAAATGTGAAAAATGTTCAAACGGAATGAATATTTTTCCAACAACAATAATAATCCAATAATTAGTTTGATCATATTTTATTGTTTCACTTCAGAGACTCTTCAGATTATGAATCCATTAGGTCCAGTAACTTTCCCATTAGCTATAGGAAAGCAAAGAGCACATGAAGATCTCAGTCTACTTGAATTTTCTGCTAACCTTCAACCAATATACACTGTTAATCTTTGCATTATACTGGAAACACGGCAATTGCATAAATTCACTGCAGACTGGTGAGTTTTACGATAAACTGCTAAGGACATGGCAGGTAAAATATTCAAACTTCCAGAATGAAACTGGAAGTTTGACTGAAAATGTCTCTAGGATTTGCCACAGTGACAGGTTAACGTGTATTTTTATTGTAATCCTCCACTGAAGCAAAAAAAAAAAAGCATTCAATGAAGATAAACTTTTAGCAGAATCAAAACAAAAGCCTGATTACATCTAACAATAACAGCAACACTTTATTATCACTTTCCCCACACCTTATCACAGTAGTACTAATCACCAGGCTAATTAAGGTTGCACCATTTGCATCTATACCTTTGTGTTTCAACAGCGAGAAGAACAGTGTCACCACATCAGCCTACAAACGTCTCATTTCACCCTGAAGACATTCTGCTACTTTCAAAACTTGTGACATAATCTTCCAAACCCCTTCAATTCTCCTGCTTTGTTATCTGCATCTCCTTTTTCTTTCACCTTTTCTTTTCCCAGTTTAAATTTGTGAGTATATCCCTCCCCTATTTCTTCACCCCACCCCTGCACCACCACACAGGCTGCGCTCATTACAGCGGATTTGCATGTCTGCTTCGGAGCGGTATGAGGGGAGATGAAACAGAACTCCCAGTGGCTGCCGTTGCAGAGATTCACTCGTCTTACAGAAAGGACTCTACTCTGGGCCCCAGACATAGTCGGCAAAGGAAAGCAGGCACATAAACGGGCTACAGACGGGGAGATATACGGCAACAAAGTCAAAGACGCTTCCCCAGGAAGAATTTAAAGCGTGCTGAATTCAGTTTAAATATATCTACATGCAGGAAAAAAGCTGAGATACAGACGTCTAGCTTCCAGCACGTTGCAATAATCTTGTGGTCTACTGATCGAGACTGCTTGGCGGGGACAGCTGAGGCCACGAGGTGTGTACTGTGCCATCACTCTCCACTTCTGCTTAATGATTATACACCCGAGATCAATGACCGCCTTTCCTATGCAAGTCTAACGATCTCCAAAGCCGTCTATCTGTGAAACAGCAAGCACCAAGAAACTGCAAGAAACAGTTTGCAAATTAAGAATCTGTTTGGTTTTGTAATGGTGAGTAATTGAACAATTACCTATTCAATTAAAAAGAAGTTTACAAAACAGAACAGTGGAACATTTATTTTTGCATATGAAATTATTTTACAGCATTTTGACCTCAGCATCTGCTGTTTGTTCAGTGGGAGGATAGCGAGCATAAGCTCCTCAACACTCTTCATATTCAAATATATTTTCATCATATCTCTAAGAATAATTTCAAAAAGAGTGAAAGCAAATTAAAACTTTGGCTGAAACGAGAGTTAATCTATCAAACTGCAATATTGATTTGTTTGGTCGTAATATTTGGTCTGCTAATATATCTGAAGTGACATGCATCATTACACCGTATGCATATACTGTATCTGACTAGCTGGATGGAGGTAAGGATAAAGTACGATTATGGATATCATGATGTGGAAATGGAGAAGATTGAGGAAAAATTTAATGAGCTCCAGTCAATACTGTCATATTTCTAATAAGGGAGAATTGTTAGGTTGCAACGAATTTTAAATAGTTTTGTTTTTATCTTTTAAAATTAACTAAATAAAAACAATGGCACTGTATCATACACTTTAAGATACATTTAGCTTCTTGTTTCTGCTTTCTGCTGAACCAGTAAACTATATGAGCACAGACCTCCCTCCCCTGCTTTTCTATAAATGGAGGAGGTGAAAGTGGACCTTTACAGCTCAGTTCACCCTGTCGCCCCGTCCAGAAGCAAACCGCCAGACTGTGGATGAAACTTTGAGCAAACGACTTGGGGAAGACAATATCCAACAAATCCTCCAAACAAGAACAAGATGTTCTTGTTTGGAACGTTTAGTTCTCCAAATCTTACTAAAGAAACCATAAAATTGGTTTCAGTAATGTGTAAAAGACTAACTTGTCTCTGACACCATGGCTCTCATTTAACTCAGACAAAATAATTGATAATATATTGGGTTTCAGAGCTTATCAGCTTTTTCTGAGGGTCAGAGAATAAATCAGGTCTGAGATGGAAAATAAAAATGGGAAGAAAAATAAAATAGTATTATTTTAATGAAATAAAGAAAAATAAAGTATTTTTGTGACAACCAAAAAAAAGAGTAACCAATCAAATATTTCTCATGTTCAGTCTTTAGGCAAAAAGATTGCGTATTTTTACAAAGCATACAAAAAGGGAAAAAAAAGGAGAAAGGTCTGCCAACCATCTGGAGCTCCTTCAACCACGAATTAGCGTACCATTTTCAGGTTAGCAACTGAAAATAATCCAGTCATCCCCAAAGGAGTTTATGCTGACAGATGCTTTTGGAAACTGGAAAGCAGTGTGTACCGGAAAGGTTGTATCCGCCATTTCTTTGTATTGTTTAAGACTGGAAATACGTCCAAGTAGCCAAATTTGTCTTTCTTGTAAGCAAAAGAAAAAGTGTGGAAGCCATTTTTTCAGCTGGCAGTGACCAGCAACACGTGGGGGAGAGCAACAAAGCACCACTATGCGTTATAAATTCTTGGAAAAACACCAGTCACTCCATCACCTTTTGTTTTACATTTGTTTAAAACATTTTTTTTTTAAATCACCATTTTTTCCAGTAAACAGCCCAATCTTAATGGAAAGACTTTGAATCTGCACAAAAAAGTCTTATTGCAACAACCATTAAGGAAGGAGACATCAATTAATCTGGTGACTGGAATAGTTTATTGTGTGCCGCTTTTGCGGTTTAGTCAAGTGTTGTAAACTGGGGAGTTCCAACCTTGCATTTATACACATGCAACTCCATTACTACCAAACGGTTGTTTTCAATTTGTCATGCACTGCATTCCTTGGTCTGTTTTGCACTTTTAACCATATAATTGTACAACTTGTTGAAGTACTACCAACTTTAAAAAGCCCTGGCATAAAAAGACCACCTTTACAAGTGCAACCCAATTTATTTGTGTGTCAGTAGTGGAGGTGGGGCGCTTGGGTTTGGATAGGGAGAGTCCAGTTGAAAGAGGAATGTCTCGCCGCCGATGCAAACAGAACATCAAAAGCGCCACGAAATGTCGATAATTGCGGTTGCTCATCTTCCAAGAACCGAAGCCAAGCACACAATTCTCAAATTGGCCTGGTGAAAAACTTAAAACTACAATTCCCAAAGTAAACAGTGAACTCTTCTTAGATGATAGCAAGAGGTTAAATACTGAGACAGTTTAGTTAAAGAAAAAAACCCAGCCCAGAGAAAAAAAAAAGCTTGTGTTTTCTTGGCGGTGCTACTGGAGTTTGGTGCTTTTGTTCTGGATGACTCATTTGGTGAAAGTGGCACATCATGTGCCATGCAACATGAGTCACTGTGGAAGAGAAGGACAGGGAGTCTTAGACATACCAGCTCCTGACCTGGATTGTTCTCTGGAGACCACACAACCAACTTTAACAAGAAACTGAAGAGTGGCAATAGATATGAAGGACAGAAAAATGTGTGAAAGTTTCTTAGTTTTTGAAGAAAAGTCCAAATTTTATCACAAAAATCAGAAAGGGAAACCTTCCTTTATATTTACACCTATGAGTCACGGATGGCTATGACTCATTAGGATATGATAAATTACTAAGTCGCTAAATAAAATAAGGAGAAATTAAAATGGGAACTTAGACTAATTTTTTAGCCTCAAGACTTTCAGATCCATATTCTTATAACCATTACTAAGAGTGAGCATCTAGCAGTAAGCTAGTAGTTTTCTTTATCCAGAAAACATTCAACAAGCAAGGAGGAAAATATAGATGTAAAATAAGATCAACACAAATCTGTCACTCTTAAATTAATCACCAGAGAACCTGACCACAAAACTACAAACAAGCATGTGATTTGACAAGTGCATAACCCTTTTATAATGGACATGTTTTAGCACAGGATAATTGTAAAACTATCTGCAGAGTTGGCTTTTTCCCAGAGTAAGAAAGCAGCTGGTGTTGGTTGAAGTAAGAATCAATTTACAAGAGAAACAATTTTCATTGACTGGCTTTGATCATTATGGCTTTGATCAGATCAGACTAAGCAGCATTTCACAATGTTGCTTCCCTTCTACAATGTTTGTATGCAAACATTTGTAAATTCCTCTTGGATTGCTAGTTGTAGCCTTTGTGGTGTTTAGCCTTGTATAGGTAAGATGTATATGGCTAAACTGATACATCTATAGATGCATTTTAATTAAATGCATCCAAACTAAGAACTCCAATCATTCCTAGGCATTAGACACATCAAGCACCAGCTTTTACTTTGATGCACTTAGTAAAATTTCTATAATAAAAGAAAAATCTTATAAAAGACTCAAACTTGCATCGTTTTATATTGTAATCAAAACAGCAACCTCCATCAAAGAATCTGCAGCACTTTCTCCCTCTTTTGTTTGTAACTGAATCAATTAAACTTAGACTAAGCAGATAAGACCTCAAAGAAAACCAGCAAATAGTACTGGTCACACCAGTACCTGGTACTGGCCATGTTGTCCTGATTGATGAATATCCATCTGTACCAAAGAACTCTGTGAAATTTCTAAAACTTGCTTATTGAGACGGAACAAAAACATTAGAATCTAATTTACTTTCTCTTCCTTCTTTGTTTCAGGAACATCTCAACAGTTTTCTCCTAAACAATATGTTAGCATTGCCTCCAAAATGATGCAAAATCCTGTGAACCAGGTTCCCAGCCTTGGTCAGGATAAATAATGCACAGAAATCTCCACTCAGATTCATACAGCAACTACTCCAGTCTCACATTCCTGAGATACCGCTTCAAAAAGAAAACGATGTGCTCAGCTTTAAATGATTTGGTGTAGATAAGTGCCTATATGCTGCTTCGCACGAGTGTATTAAATAGCATCGTAGTCAAAAGGAAACAAGTAAGAGAGGAAAGATCTACAAATAAAAGCATTCCTGTCTATCATGTAAGGCAAGACACAGGGAGTCCTTTAGAAACATTTCTAAATGGCTACAGCTTTGACTTTTATGTCATCAAGCCCTGTCAATGCTTTACACGTGCAGCTTTGATTTTGTGTTTTGTAAGTAACAAGTTCACAACATCAGAAGTGATTTGCATCAAGTATTCCCCGCCTCCTAGATCCGTTTCAAAATGGTTTTCTTCCTTTGTTAAAGCACAACACCGGAAAAAAAAAACACAAATGGAATAACGTTATTTTTTTTAGCATTTGTGGGTAATTTTACACATCTTTCACGGTTTCTTTCGTGACAGAACTACACGTTTTCTCAGTTTAACCATATACATCTCACTCATATTTACAAGATAACACCCAACACAGGCTACGACTAGCAATCCAAGAGAAACGTACAGAAATGCTGCAACATGGACTGACTTTCATCCTGTCACGCATGCAGAAGATTGTAGCAAATAAACATTGTAGGAGGGAAGCAGCATTGTGGTTGCTCTCCATTTCATAAAAAGCCTACTTGACATTGCTTGCTCTCCTCTGGCTGCACTACATAGCACAAGCTCATATTGTGCTCAAAGTACTTAAAAAAATAATGCTCATTACTTTTCTTGGTAAGCCATCACTACGCATTACACTCAAAAGGTTTTTTGTATCAACTACATTTAAAAAAAAAAAGGTTAAAATTCACAACTTCATAAACACCAGTGTTGTTCAACATGTAAATTGTGAGTGTGTGAGGAGCCCTGATTCTGCTGCAGATCTGAAACATCAAAGGTGGGGGACACTCCAACGCCCTCGTCATCTCCCCTCACTATCCTCTGCTGGGCAGTCCTACCTGCATCCTTTACACCTTGTTTTGATTGATACACGCATAGATTCCTCACCCCAAATTACACATTCACTTCCTCCTCAGATACTCCGCTCTGTCCTCCGCAGGAGTCAAAAACACACAATGCAGAGCAGCAGTGTTTTACATGAGGTTGATGAAGATGTATATATGTCTCCTTATCCACAACGCTCCGCAAAGCTTACTGCAATTACTGCTTACATGGTTTTATTCAGTTAATTAGAAACTGTTGTTAACACGAAGAGCTTAAGCTAGGCCAGGGTCTTAACTGTAATTTCTTTTAAAACAAAGTCAAGCAATATCTGAAACAATTAGAGTGTAATTCAGTCATAATGTCCTTTAAATAATGGGAAACCAACTGCCTCCATAAGAACATTACAACTGAATAGTGTTTTACTTTAGAGCAGGGGTGGGCAACTCCAGGCCTTGAGGGTCGGTCTCTGCAACTTTTAGAGTGTCTCTACTTCAACATACCTGAGTCAAATAATGAGGTCGTTAGCAGGACTCTGGAGAACCTGACTGCATTTAGGAGGTGATTCAGCTGTTGGATTCAAGTGTGTTGGACCAGGGAGACGTCTAAGAGTTGTTAGATACTGCGCAGGTTATCATGTTCATCGTATATATTCCACGTGTTCTTCGTCACCCACTCTCATTTTTATCATCATACTGTCCCCCAAGCTTTAGGATCCTGATTACTATAACCCATTTCAGCTGTGGGTAAAACAGTGAAGGTCCAGTCAAACAAATTACTGGCAGGCAGGGTTTTAATTGATGGAACCTGGAATATTGTAGTTGCCCAAATGTTGCATCTATGCGGTCTTTTGAGTTTGTGAAATTGCACGCATTAATATTGCGATAAAGGTTTGTATGCATTGTGCACGTCTTGTCAGAATAAGGCCATCTACAGTGATCTTCAAACCGCTCTAGCCTACATGTTTTAGATGCATCGTTTCACCACACCTGATTCAAATGATTGCATGATTCCATCTTGCTTTGCTGAAGCCTGCTGGTCACCCACTTATTTAAGTCTGTTGTGTATCAGCAAGAAAACACAAATTTGCAGGACAGTGGGGCTGAAGGGCACAGATCTAAAGCATTTGTTTTTAGTTATTTTTGATTGATACACACATAGATTTTAGCAATAAATTTAAAATAACCAAGCAACATGTTTTAGTAGTATTCAGTTGTTGTGCAAAATATTATTCAGTTTTGCAAAAAGTTAGTTTTAGCTTGTTAATTAGTCAGGCTATCAAGCAAAAGAAAAATTCAACTGCAGTAACCACAGTTCAACTGCAGGAGGGCTGCACTAATATGGTTTTAGGCCAAAAATAGAAGAATTAAACAAACTTACACAAAAGTATGCAAATACAAATTAACAAAAAAATAGTACCCTGGAGGCCAAATGTACAGTTTATCAGCAAAAAAGAAAAAAGGAAGTTGATTTGAGGTTTAGTTACTTCAAGTGTAGTGATGGGATGCACTCCTTTAGTTTTTACACCATGATAAAGTGTTTTTCACAGTCTAAAGTGCAGATGTTTTTTTCAGTAGTACACAGCAACAGGTAGGGCAGGGGCGAAACTCCATGTTCCATACATGTACAGAAAAGCCAGGTGACTCCAGCACGTTCTCTAGCATTTCATTAAAAGGACTTTAAACCATAAGAAGAGGAACTATGGAACATTTTAGTGTTTCATATTCTAGTATGAAATAATTGAGAGTTAATAAAATTGTCTACAAATGCTTACTGGAAACTTGCAAGGCAAGAAATGCAGTTAATGAAGTGTTCTGCTAGACACTACTCATCAAATAAAAGCTACAACCTGTTCAAGTTGAGAAATCTGGCAAAAATTAGGAACAAATATCTTTGCCTTTTTATAACCCAGTTAAGGTAAAGCTATGTACTTATTATGTTGTACAAGTCTGAGTGAACTACTATTTCAAATGAATTGTGATTATTTTAATTTAAATTCACCACTAACTAAAGCTTCGACAATGTTTTGCATGACCTGAAAAGCATATGCCACCGAAGAATAAATATGCTTGCCATAATTAATAATTAGGTTTCATGTTAAGTGACGTGTGGTGCTGCAGTCAATTTGGGCCGTGACAGATTTTATCCTAAAGCCAGAAACAGTAAAGGTCAAGCAGCATAGTCACCACTAGCTTTAATCAGTAGCTCTGCCTTTTTGCTCCAGTGGAAACATCCAGACTACTGGGAAAAAACGCCTTTATGTTGCTCTGATAATACAAACAGGCAATCATGGTTGTGTGCACCTGGACTGGGAGATTTCTTGCTTGGACTTTAAAATAGTCTCAAGAGGATTTTAGTAAAAGCAGAAGGAAAAGAAAGTTTCGTGAAAAGAAAATCAAAATCCCTGAGTGGTGGTCAAATAGGTTCACCGCTGGGACCTTCCAAAGAAAAGAAAATATGTGAAAAAATTAATTGCAAATTAATTGCAAACAGACAAGATAAAAAAAAAATAAAAGAGGTGTTCAAAGAGGCAGTCATTTCGGCCTACTTAATGGGGATTATCAGGCATAAACCCAAGCTGCAATCAGCATTAACCAGAGAGTTCATAATTTGTTCCTCTCCAATTATTGTCACTTTTGTCAGCGCACCATTTTCACTCTCTGCGAGAGGACGCTTGCAAAGAAGGAAAGAAATCAGAGTAATGCGAGCTGCCAGCAGAAGTTAGCTGGAGTGTGGCAGGGGCATACAGTGCACATTAAGTCATTAAAGTCCTGATGCTTGCAGCACCTCCCTAACCCCCCACTGTACATGCCAGTAACTCCCTTTCAGACCAAACACTACTCTGCCTTTTGCATCCTAATGAGAGGAGGGAAACAAGGAGGGAAGTGAAGGCACGGCAGTCTTTTAAAGGAAGCCGAATAAATGACTGAACACACACCCCGGGGCGGGCATGCCGGGGGGGGTTCCAGGAGGTCGGCGCAAACGGGGGCAATCGTGTCAAGACGAAGGCGACAGACTAAAACAAAACTGACAAATCAAAGAGGCAGAGATGTGTAAAAAGGAAGAGGAGAAAAAAAAAAAGAGCAGCCGAGGCGACACGTTCGACTGCGCAGCTTGTTTCTGCATCAATGAGAAACAACACGACCAAAAAACAGCAATTAGCGATTAAAATGGAAATTCCATCTGCTGTAATGCTGCATCTCTTCCCGTTCAAATAAGCGGCTCGAACCACCTCAGTAATCCTGCAGCCCTTTGATCGACTCCACGCATTCTTTTCACAGCGAGACGCGTGTAAACCAGGCGTTTGGGAATCTGCTTCTTTGCAGGACTTTTATCTCCTGCCCTAATCCACATAAAACACAAAAGCAACTGTTCAAACTTCACCCTTACAGTGCAGCCACAACTCTGTAATTACTAAAACAAACTCACAAGGCCTTCACTCCACTTTCACTGATGCCAACGCTTTGTCTGCATGTAGAAACCATAATCTCCAACATCCCGAACAAAGCAGGAATGAGCGGAAGGGAAATAAAAGCACATATAGCCGGATTATGACAGCACTTAAATGAGTTATATTTTTAATTGGCTTAACAAAAAACCACTGTGGCCCCAGCCTCGGTTTGCTTTTTTAATGAAACAGCAGCTCTAAACTGTTTACTGCATATCTTCCCGGCTTGTGATAATAAAGGGAATCCTCTGAGGTGGCTTCCATGCTGACACAGCCTTTAGGTACTTAAATCCAAAAATGGGTGTATTAAGTGCATTTTAATTGACTTATATTTACCCTGTGTTCTAACTTGCAAATAAAAAAAAAGAGAAAAATAAAAAAAGATCTTCTGGCGCTCCCACAAAGTAGGTCATTCAGTCTCCTGTGAGTCATAAGTTTTGGCAGGAGACCAAAGAAAGCAGGTATAGAAGAGAATGAAGTAGAGCTAAGAAAGGCCTCACGCTACACTGACACTTTCCACATTTCATGAAACTCCAATTTTTAACTATGCATTTTTGTGGCATACTGAGAAATTTTTATCAATTTCAGAGAATTAGGGAGTGTAAATTTGTGTTACACAACAGAATACTTAAGCCTAGCAACTCCAAAAAAAACAAAAAAAACAAGAATCTTTGTATTCCATTATAATTTTTTCGGTTTATTTGTGCAGAGTTGTTTTCCTGCAGAGCCGGGGCCCCGGGCTCCGCTCCAGGGGCTACAGTGCCTCGGCGGAGCGGCTGACCTCTGGGGTCGGACCAGAGCCGCAGATTTCTAAACAGGTAGTGACTCAGCTTGATCAAAGCTGTCAGTCAGACACTTTTCTCTATGCAGGTCAGATGCAAAAGGGTGAAAACCTGAGACAGACACACCAATGTGGTCCTAATTGCATTAAGCAACAGGCACCGACCATGTCGTCTCTGCCAGCGAGCCCCTCCTCATGCTAACCTCTCCGCCCTCTCATTCATCCACCCTGAGGGAGAGGCATCCAGGCCAGAGGAAGTATGACTCATCTGAGTAACAAGATGCATTCTTCTGAATTCTCCACAGACATGTTTGCTAAGTGAAGAGCACAGGAGAGTATATTGTAAAGAGAGACACAAACACCGAGAAACAAAATGCAGCATAAATCAAGAAACAGACTGTGGCAAGAGAGAGTCATCGCTTGTGTGGGTTCCCTGGTCTACATAGATCAACATTTCCTTCAACTCCGCAGAGAGAATCTTTGGCTTCGGCGAGGGTTTTTCTGAATCACACATGAAGAAGAAGAAAAAAAACGTGAACATCTAAGGCTAATCCATCAGGTGGAGAAAAGAAACGAAACAAATGACGACAGCAGAGGGGGATTTTGACGTGCGATTCTGCTGAGCATGCAGAGGATAATGAGACCCAACAAGGAGGCAGAAAAGAAAAAGTGCTAAATCATTGGGTCTAATGGACCCGCTACAGCTTTGCTGCAAACACCACCACATCTGCAAAGCCTGGCACACACTGCTGCAGATCATGGGCCTCACACGCACTGTAACAACGTGAAGCTGTTTCAGGAATAACCCGCGTTAGCACGGTCCGAAATCAGAAAACAGCTGAAGTTTTGGAACAAAAAGAGTCTCACAAACACTGACCAACACCATCAGACCCCTGACATGCATCCCGTCTTGTGAATTTATGATTCATGATCCACTTCCCTTCAGTTTGCTGTGAGAGTATCAGCTTCAGTCATTGGAAAGTAAACTACATTCCTAAATGTACCAAACATTAACCAACAGGTCTAAGGTCTGCTTTAACCACATAATCCATCATTACTCAAAGTCTGAAGTCTCGTCTGCACAAATTAGCCTCGTCTCATACCTGCACATCACCATTTCATCCCTTCCTACTTCCATTTTATAAACAGTTTGTAACCATGCAAATTACTGCAAATCAGCCTTTTCTCCTTTTGTCTCCGTAGTGTGCATTTTGATCATTTAAAAAAAAAAAGAATAATTCATAGTGTTGAGTTTATGACATGAACTACAGAACAGTGATCAGTTTCTATAGCTGAACTGTTGAAGCACCTGAGCTGCAGGTCTGATGTGTCCATCTCTGCTTCAGACCCAACAACAGGAAGAGCAGTGAACAGGGTGCAGCATGCTGCTTTAACTAGTGGTTAGGAATAGCCAAGTTCAAAGCAAATTGCTTGGTGTAAGAAGCAGGAGAACAACTCATCCTGTATTTCCCCCACCCCCCCACACACATATGAACGACTAAACCCACCAAAAAAAAAAAAAAAACATGTTACCGACAAGTCATATCAAAACAAAGGGGTTAAGAGGTAGCGTTTATGCTAAATCCAAATACAATCAGAAGTAGTAAGATGTGCATATCCTGAAGACTGTAGCCGTTTAGAAAATAAAACAGCTTGGAGGAGGTTTACAGTAATATAACTCTTTTTTTTTTAAAACTCCACATTGGATGGTGGTGGAGGCAAAATATTAGTTCCTTTGAAAAATGTTATAATTACTACACTTGGAACCGTTTATTTAGAACGTTTTTTTGATCAGAAAAAACAACTACAATTTAAAAAAAATTTTTTTAAAAATAACTTGGGGCTAGGAGATTATGAATAAATGGCTAAGATTTTAAAATAAACAATTGTAACTAGACTTTTTTAAACAAACATTTAATTTTGCTTTAAATGTAAGAAGTTGCTAAGGTTTTTTAGCACCAATCACAACGTTCATGAAGATAAGATGCTGATTAAAATGGACAAATCTGACATGATCTATTTTACCTGATGGGGATTTCAGAAGAACTCATATTAGACTCTTTCCATTTATTGTCAATTCATTATGAACCCTCACAGAACAAGCATTATTTGCCTATACTCAACATGCAGTGGCAGACATCTTCTTTCGGTATCTGAATGGGTGAAAAAGATAACCATCTCCAAACGTAAAGTGTGAATGTTTGCAAACTGCTACATCATCATAATGAGATTAACATATTGAAAATGTGTTCTGCAGACTTCCTTTCCGGACATGAATGCCGTTGCAGTAAATCAGACATATTTTTACAGCAAACATTAACCTGCAGACTTTTCTCAAACAACTTGACCCGTTTGGTAAAATAGGATATTTGTATCAGGAACAGCATTAAGTTCTGCTTCAAAGAATAACAAAGTGTTTTACCCATTTTTACATTAAATTAAAAATCATGAGGCCTTTGTATTCTTGAACTAAACTTCTCACACACAAGCGCTTAATCAAAAACCATCTGCTGTTACATCCAAACGCCTCTCCAAGCCTCTTTCAGGTCCAACTTTAAATCTGATACAACTCAATGTGTGAAACTCTGGTTAAATTACTCCCCCCAGGTGATATTCTACAACATTTTGGGTCAGAAATCTGAACAGGCCAGATCCAGTCACATCATGTACGGATCACTTTCAACAAGCCACAATAGGAAACTTTGTCTCTTGCGTTAACAGACACACAAAAGACTGCTGGGTAAATACGACATATGATCAGTTTCTTCTCTTTATTTGAGCAACACGGCAGAAAAAAAATACTTTCTTCTGGCCTCAAATAAATAGATGCTTTAATAGAGGTTATATTTTTACTGTTAAAATAGCAAGCGTCTCATTTGACACCCTGAACTGTCCCCAGATAACTGAAGAGATATTTGTCAAGCTAGTGACTTTCTTTTAAAGTTGCACTGCTGTCTTTACTCGGTTTAAAACCCATAATTTCATAATTCTGATGTCCACTGGCTCAGTGTTCTTTATGCAAACAGTGTATGCTGGCAGAAAACATGCTGAAAATAAATATTTTAAGAATTTTGGCTACAGTACACATTTACCCGACTGGTCAGTCTTGATGAACACCTTCTCCCATTAAATTTGGACTTTTATTGCCTTGTTTTATTGAAGTATAACGAACACAGACATGAAAGAAAGACTCTATTGGCTTCTGCAGTTTTCAGTCACCGGCTCTGTGTTCAAGTCTGCAGCTGTAAGGCAGAGTCAGCTATTTTTAGAAACAAATTACAAAGCTTTGAACATTTTAGTTGAGACCTTGTCATCAGGGATGGGAAATACAGTCAACCCACAATATTCGGTCCAGGAGATTAGGAACCACAACCACCCAGAAGATACCTATAAAAATGCTTATAAATACCTTTTTTAGTAGTCAAAACAAAAAAATTAGAACTGGACAATATGGCTGAAAAATGTATCGTGTGTCATATCTCTTCTTTTATATTAGAAATAAAAATGTATTGAGATATTCATATTGTGATAAAAAAAAAGAAACATTTGATTAATTTCTCCAAATGACAAACTGATATGATTGGGATTATTTTTGCCATTTTATTTTAAAAAATGACTGAATAGTTATTGTTTTCCTACTTAATGCAACTGGTAAAGTGAAGATGCCTTTCTGATTATGGGTGTTATTTTTAAAAGCAACATTTGTGTTTGTAAGGCTGTGAATGTCTAAATAAAGAAGCCACTGATTAACTTTGTAATACTGCTCATGTATTTACTTGTATAGCCATTGCAGTTAAAATAATGTGAGAACAATGGAAGGTGTCACCTATTTTTAATTGTCGGTACATTATAGTAGCATTCCTCACAAAGTTAACCCTGTGCTCAAGCAGCATTTTACCTCTTTCCTGCAGAATATTCTCCTGGGGAAAAAGGAGAACACCACCGGTACTGATGTTTTTTTCTTAACTTTTCTGCAGGATCAGATTGAGAGTCTAAGTGCAAACCTTCTAGTCTTTGACGACTGATAAGGAAAGAGTGGTCGCATCAGAATAATTAACATTACAGTGGGATTCCCCTCTCCATTCACGTCTTAAAAACCCTGTACTCTGGATCTTAAACTTTGGTCATTTAGGAATGGTGTTGCACAGCTGTGAGCTCAATAAATTTCAATAACATTTTTGCTGCATGTTAGCACCACTACTGCATACAATAATTTAAAAAAAAGAAAAAAAATTAAGCTGTAAGGATATTTATAACATGAATTTGACTGCAAACGTATAGTTTTCTTCTGCACTCCAAATTTCTTTACTTACGTCTGTTTTTAACATGTTCTTTTTTTAAGTGTTATCTTAAACCTGCCAGAGCTGTGACTGCAATGAATGAGCACTTATGCAAAACACTAAAATGAAAGCTCCACATTACTTAAGCCGTGTCAGCTTAGTGCGCTCTCCTTTCTGCACGCAGCACAAAGGTCTCCCAAGAGTGTGAATCCTCCAAGAACATGAAATCCCTCCACTGGCGGTAAAACTCAGAGGACCCATCAAAACTCAAGGACAAGGTATAAAAAAAAATAAAAAGCAAATAAAACCCTTCTTCACAGCATTCAAAACTCATCCAATGCTTCTTCTTAAGGTTATTCTATTCATAAGTTGCACGGTAAATTAAATCTCAGATGATATAAATGAATAAATAGAATTAAGATGCATAATAAAACTGACCTGAACAGAGCCCATTCGTTCAACTCAGCAACCTTCGGTTTTTCTTCGAACATAAAAGTAATTCAAAACAATAATGATGAGCAATAGTTTGAATAGTAAGAACAATTATCAATCATTTTCTCTGCTCACTAATGTGAAATGAGTCAGAAGAACCACCATGTGCTTCAGTACAGAGGCCTCCATCTCCCCCTGCCCATCCTGGCTAAACTTCCCCACCAAGCCCTGCTGTGGGTTGTTGCTACAGTGGTTCCCCTGCAACAGAGATGGACCCTGATTAGTCAGACTGGGGAAATAAACAGATACGCTTTCAGATGAAACATATATCTGTGCAAATGTTCCAATAACGTTCGGCAACGGGCCAGCTGAATTAAATATCACAAGCTTCCCTGATTTTATGTCGACACCGCACTCCGAGCCAAGACATGAATCGGAGCATATTGGACTCGTTCACTGACAAAACTCGGCTCGATAGATTGGGAGGAGGTCAGATGAGGAGAGCTCAGACAGTGCGTTGCTGGATGAATAAAAAATGAAAGTCTAGAGCTTCAGTAAATTCGCTCTCTCCATCCCGTGAGGAGGGCGTGCGGCGGAGTGGAGGCATCGCTTGAAAAAGCGAACCCGCGCCGCATTCCCACATCCAACCGTATCCAGCGAACGGCTCTTTAAAAATTCATTAATTGACAGCAAAAATAGATTAAAGCACCCAGCTGAGCAAAACTCAAAATTTGGCTCCTGAATAACATTAATGATAAAACATCTCCCCCATCCCACCAAAAAAAAAAAAAAAAGCCCAGGGGGTTGGGGGCTTTGTCTGAAGAAATTTTTCTTGTTGTTTCCACCTTACACTACCTTGAAAGTAATTTATTTTCACCCTTGTATAATAAAAATAATGCATTTCTAATTGTCATTTCTAATTATACTTTTCTTCAGACAGAGAAGAAAATCTGAAAAAAAAAAAACTAATTAAAACCCATCAAAGGACATGTCATTCCCATGATGCCATGCCAATGCCATGCTATTCAGCTACAGACACTCAATGACAGCTACTCTTTGCCTTCTGAAAAAATAGGATTAAAAAAAAATAGTGGGAAGAACTGCAGTTACAGTAATTGCTCTGGCCAGCGCTAAATGAGGTTCACTTAAGTGCAATTATCCCCCTCTGATCTCTCAGATAAAGAGACTTCTTTAACATGGAGAAGTGGGCTCACACAATGCCACTGCAAACAAGATTCAAATTGGAATCAGGGAGGCATTTCCAGGAGATGAATTGGCTTCATAGCTCATCTGCATTCCAGTGATGGAGAGCGTCACTAATGAAGACTGAGCAATTCCCTCCTCACCTTCTGCAAGACAGAAACTCCACAGTGAGTCTGAGCCCTGAGAAAGTCTTAAACCCCGCCATGAAACGGTGAGTAAGATCCTGTTTTTTTTTTTCTTATCTCTTTACAAGAAGAATATAGGATAGGCTCCAAAAGCAATGTGAGGTTAGCCAAAAGATAAGTCATTGTAAAAACATACCAGACGGAGACCTTTGACCGAGAGCATCAGAACTCCTTGAGAATAAATCGCCATCTGCCAATCGTGTAGCACAAAAGGTTTCCCGCCTCAGGGAGGGGGAGATGTGACAGTCTAATAGAGGTTGCAACAGAGATTGCCTGTTGGGTGCCATCCAACTACACAGCGTGGAGATGAGGGGGGGGGGGCTTTGATGGCCGCTCTACTTGCCGGGGGCTAGAGGACCACCAGGAGTCTGATAAGTACACCTCATGGATGGCCATTTGAATAATCACTTCAACAAGGGGAGAAATTAAAAACCGTCTCGGTGAGACCGGCTCAGCACGGGGCCACATGCAGAATTCAAAATGAGCTGCTTCTGATAGTAAAAACCGTAGAAAACATCAACTTGTACACAAACCGCTGATCTGTTGAAGAGCATAACCCCGAAAGCCGAATGGGAAGCCATTGTGAATGTAATACAAAGGTCATCTGACCTCCATCAACAAAAAGTTACCAGTCTTATTCGATTCATAATTGAGCCGGATTCAAGACCCGTCTCTGATTGGGATAAGGGTCAAGCCAGTCCAGACAGAAAAACTACCAAAAATATGCTGAAAGTTCTTTGATGCTTTTGAATCAAACAGAAAATTAATGGATAAGAAGGTCATCCTCACTTTTGCATCAAAGCATAAGTGGCATCTGATCTTTCAAATAATCTAAAAAAAATAAAAATACATCAAAATATATGTTGTGGGGGGATTTGATGAATCAAAATTTGTCCGTATATGACCCGCCGTTTACCAGTTGGAGGCTTGGTGCACTTCCATTTTCTTGGGTAAACTAAGATTTACACTATTAATTGGCCTCAAACTTTCTTGATCAATATTCCACAGATTAAATACTGAATAATTAGATTGATTTTCTCTCATTTCAGCCATTTTTAGTCTATAAAAGGATAAAAAATTAGTCAAAGCCTGTAATGGAAGACCAAACTACTGAAAAATAAAAAAGAAGTGGCCAGTAATAAAAACAAATTGATGCATTGCTAGTAAATATACTTCCCCTAAAGCAAAATATTTACCAAGTTCATTTAAATCAAAACTGAAAAATTCTGATTAAAAGATTATGGTGTAAGTGTTAACAGACTTTTGCTATCAGATTCTAAGCTAAAAAAAAAATAATAAAAAAATAAGAATTTGCTCTTCAACTCTGAATCGAGACCAACATCAAAGGCCCAAAGCATGAAGAAAGCGAGTCTTTCCAAGCTGCAATCCCATTTTATGTGGCAACTAAAAGCTTTTTCGTGAAACCTCCATGTATTACTCCTTCAAATGTGATCAAGAGAACCTGCAGTAGCAGATGCACGTTATAAAGGCAGTGACACATGAGTGAGGCTAATTTTCAGGGGGGAAGCAAAGTGCAGCTACTTTTGGCTGGCGTGTACCTGGATGGAGGACCATCATAACGTAAACACCATGTGTCCTCTACAGCTGCACGCACAAATAGCCTGGATCCAGACAGCACTGTAGGTCTGCTATTTAAAGGATGGGTGATTAAGAAGCAAACCAGGTCTGACCTTTGATTGTTGCTGCTGCCCAACGCTGTGGGCATTTTGTTAGCTGAAGCTGAAGGTCTGTCAGGGTTGAGTTTGTTGAAGGGGAACTGTTTGATTTCAGGCAGAAATTCATTTCATTTTAGGTTCGCTTTCAGGTAAAAGAAGGTCATCATAAGAGGGGATAATGATTAGATTATAATCTGCACTTTATTTATCTAATAGAACAGCGTTCCTACAGGCTGCAGACTGCCAGTCAGCTGGCTAAACGAAAGCTACTGCAGCCGGACCGCTAAACTAATATCAGCTAGCTTTACTCTATCAAGAGCAGAACAGTATAAACTGATAAAATCCTGTAAAATAAATATGTTTATGAAAAGTACTATAATATTTTAAAATTAACTTAAGATATGAATTTATTGAGGTGCTGTGGTGGCACATGGGTTAAACACAACCCATGTAAAGGGGCCTTAGTTCTTGACACGACTGTCCCAGCCTGACGACCTTTGCCGCATGTCTTCCCCCTTCTCTCATTACCCACTTTCGTGTTAATTCACTATCAAATAAAGGCTACTAGATCCAATAAAGCCTTAAAAAAAGATATAACTTCATTGTTTTGATCCAATATTCCCTATTTAGCTATTTCTCTTGTTTTAAGTAAATAAATAATTATTGTTTCAATATTGTGAAACCTTGCCACATCATGAGAATATCAAGTCCATGCTGATTTTTTTTAAACTGCAAAACATGGAGAAATTAAAAGCAGAGTCATCCATCCAGTGAAAACACATCGAGGAGAGAGGTAATGTTTTCCATTATCAACGGCTTTTTGGTTTTCAGGGGCTCCCCGAAAATTATTAGTGGGCCCCAACTGGCCACCAATTACAAAAACATTCTGCAAACGTTCCTGGATGGAACTTTTAGTAAAGACTATTAAGGTTATTCTACACCCAGAAGGCCAAAACATCATGAAGAATTGCTTGAGTTTTTTTTTTTATGGTAATACTGAGGAGAAAGCATTTTTTTGTGATTTGGTTCACAACTTTTCAGAGCCTTTAATGTAAACCGAGGAAATTAATTACCCCACAATTTCAGCTTTCAAAGTCTCCATTTGTTGTATTTGTTTACATTATCTTCGTTTCATTTGAAGTTTCTTCTGCCGCACTTACAGATGATGTAACTTATTTTGACATTTATTATATGCAGAACAGGCATTATAAATCATTTGCTGAACATTCAAGTTTTGCGATTCTACTTCACAGCTTTCTAAGATTAATTGCAAATTTGAGAATATAAATTTTGCCCTAACAATCCTAATGCTTAATCAACATGTATGATCTTGGCATCACTGAAAATTTATTTTGATGGGGGTTCAGATTTTATTGTGTATTTTACAACTCCTGAAAATATTTCTAAAATATATACTAATACCTAATTCAATTTCAATATCTGGAGCAAATCAGGAAATGTGTAATTTTTGTGTCGAATGTCTTGTTTTGAGTCACAACTTTTTACATAAAGTAATGGAGAGACTAAATTACTTTGGAATGCTGCAACCATTTCTTTTTTCTTTTACCTGCATACCCGTTTATGGTATCAACTAAAGTTTTTTTTTTTTATCTTTCAAGCAAAATCATTTGTTTTAACATTTTTAATAACCTATAACAAGGAAAAAACATTTATCAGACAATTAAGAGTGCTTTTTGGCAACATCTAAGACATTTTTTTTAGATATAGGTCACAACTTAGGACAGGCTTCAACGAATTGAGGGGAAAAATTAGCCCTGAATCCCAGCTTTTAAAATATTTTTTTTTTACCTAGAAACACAATATTACCATCATGTGAATATTAAGTTAATTTTAAGTTTGATTAAATTGTTTATTTTGACATAAAGTATGAGTTAAATAAGTCTGTTTGAACCGAACAAAAATGTAAAAAATTAACATAAATGATTATCCTTCGTTGTTATCGTAGAATAAATCTATAATCAAGACTATTTGTACGCATATCAGAGTCAAGCTCCAGATGAGTAGCATGAAATTCATCTGAAACATGTTTTACACTTGTTGATTGTGCAGCCCAGCCTGCAACCCGATCATGAAAGCAGAGCAGTTTTTACAGGAGAGGCTCGTCATTTATTCATTTTTATTTTTTCTGGAGGAATTTACTGGCCGCCCCGTAAAACAGACGATTGACAGAGGAGAAAACACGCCGCAACAGCTGTGAATCAAACAGCGCCAGAGCACGCAGGGAAGCCAAATGACACTGGGCTCACCCACTCCATGCTGGACCCACAACGTCTCACATACCAAACAGCTAGCTAACGATGGCTGCTGCTGCTGCTGGGGGGTTTGGGGATAGGTCACCAAATTCTCCCAAATGCAAACGAAAAAGAAAAAAGCACACCTATTAGCTATGAAAAGCTCCGACAACCCTCAGGATGAGTTAGCTGCCTAGAGAGGCTGGCTAGTTTAGCTGTCAAAGTTGCCCCGCCAGTTGTCACCGGTTGCACGGTGGAGCTAGCAGGCTAACGCAGGAGCTGTCAACTCCGGAGAGTTAGAGCAACGGCTCCGGAGTGAACGTTCACTGACCGCAGGGAAACACTCGCTGGCCATATCGGAGGCATAATACACTAATTTATCTCCACAAGGACAGCCAGACACGTTGAGTAGCAAGCTTAAAGCAAGGGCCCAACCCCCTCAGAACTTCTCTGCAGCTCACTTCCCCGTCAAAGTCGTCCATTTCGTGGGCCTTTAGTTCAACTTCCATTCCCGTGTAGCTCACTTACTCAGGATGAAAGCAGCAGAGACGGCGGCTCTCTCTGGTAATCCTCACGGTAGTTTAACAGCAGCTGTCTCCCCGCTCCGTCCACCACCTCTTGTCCAACACAGAGTGTCCTTCCCCGCCAGCTCAGGAGAGCCCAGAGCTCCTGACAGTTGTTGTCCTCTGTGCAGAGATCTTCGCCCGGTGTGCCTACAGTGCCGCGCCGTCCCTCTCCTCGGCTTCTCCGCCTTCTCCCGTTCGCCTTTCTCTCGGCAGCCGAGCCAACATCCGGGACTCTCCCCCCTTAGTTCGGTGCCCGGAACTACTTTCACATATGACGACGCACATGAAGTTTTTTTTTTTTTTTTCCTCCCACCTCTCTGTTTTCACCACGCCTGCCGCCACAGAAACTAGCGCGGTTGAATGCTCACGCCCGCAAAAGAAAAATGCATCCATACATGGTTAAACCTCGATCAATAAATCAATCAATGCAACAGATGCATTCGGGGTTTATATTAAGCGAATATACTGTACTGTATCCTCAAATGAACTGTATGGTATAGCCTAAAACCTAGTCAAATGTACGTGAAACAACAGGTTTACTAAATAAAGCAATATAAAAATAGAAAACTGAGACATTACAACTACATCTAAAATTAGAATATCATGAAAAAGTGAATTTATTTCAGTAACTCATTTCAAAAAAGCACTGAAACTCCTTTACATATGGTAATTTGGATGATTATAGCTTACAGATAATGACAGTGCATGGCTTTTAGCACAATAACCTACCTAAAAAGAATGTCCTAAATATATGCACAGTATAGATACTTGGTCAGAGGTGTTTTGCATTAAATAACCATCACATCAGTGTGGTGTGTCATGGAGGCATCAGCCTGTAGCTCTTCTGAGGAGTTAAAGAAGCATCAAGAATAGTAATAACAAATGGTCACCTGGGTTCACCGCTAGTCCAGTTATCTTTAAGATCCTACAATGTCAAACAAACTTTACTTTTCATTACGTTTTTTAAAATCAATTTTGTATGATTGTTTTTATAAAATCAAAAACATAATCCTTCATAAGATGAAGAAAAATCATAATTGATCATTCTGGTTTTTCAGGAAATGCAATCTTGATTCATTAATAAAACCAGTAGAGAGCCCATTATGAAGCTTTGAACCAAACTTTGATCAGATGTTGGTGTCTGAGCAGACATTCTTAAAGTAATTACGCTGTAGACACAACTAAGGTGTCAGTGAGGGAATGTCGTTCATTCCCTCACTGACAGCATGTGTACGTGAACAATAAAAAGACTTACTGAGGCCGGCCCCAGGCTGCCGCCTTGACCAATATGCCATGTTGCCCAAATCAAAAACCACCATTAATAAAATTGTGCTCATTAAAACTGGCACTGGTACCTCTGACATTTTGGACAAATGTCAAGCCTTCCTGGAAAATTAAACCAGCATCTCTGTGAAGCTTGTCAGTATGATGTGCACTAAAACCTTCTTCCTGGAAAACAGCTGTGCTGACTCTATTTTTGATCAAACCCCACGGACTAACACCAGTAGAAGACGTGTCTCCCCAAATTTTCACTCTGTGGGAAATTCACCCTGACTCTCAGGCTGTGGTTAGTGATCCAAGACTCTTCTCACAAACTGTGGATTTTTAATGGAAATTCAAGGTTTTTTCTTGAAGCTTGCACATGTTTATCCAGCACATTTTTTTTCTTCCACAAAACTTTATATTAAGAAATAACATAGCATCCATTTGTCCATCCATCCATCCACCCCATATAGCATCCATATTTTTTTCACCACCTGCAAAGCCTAAACCTTCAATCTCATTAATTCTTACAAATGTTTTTTTAACCCTCATCAGTGCCGCTAGATATAAAGATGTTGTCAACATTTTGTCTGATAATGGGTGTCTGTTTGGGTTTGCAGATTTTGCTTTTGAAATACTAAATTGTATTATAAACTTTGTTTATTTTAAACATGAAATTAAGAGGAACACTGTTTCTTTGTTCAGTGAAAACCTCAACCTCAGTAGGTGCTGAGGGTGAAATTCATGTGAACACAATCTCTATGTCACTAAGTGTCTGGCCCGTACTCAGAGGATCAAAGTTCCTTATCACGTTGTCCTTGATTCAACTCTGTTATGACATAACATGGGAGTTATTGTTTATTGCTGGGCAATGTCAGGCATAGTTTTCCAAAATAAATGTTATCTGCTTAGTTTGTATTATGTAGGATTTTATAAACTTTGAATATGTCTGCTTCGCTAATGAGTTTCTATTTTCATCTAACCTCAGCATGCAATTTAATTTGTATCCATACAGAAAAACATTATAAAAGAGCTCATACAATATGGATGTCAGATAGTTTCTAGTTATTTATCTCCCAGATCATCTGCTGCACTTCCAGTGTGCAGATTTCCATCCAAACATGTTGAGATTGCTCTAAGTGGCCAAGTTATCAGATACAAGCTGGAGTTGGCCACAATGTTCTTTTCATCAAAGAGGAAACTGAAAGCTTTACATTAAAAACTTATATTAATGTGTTTATGTGAGTTGGTGTTGCAACCTTTCTCTGCAAATATGATACAACATGTGATAATGTGAGCACATTTTCACATGCCTGAGGAGCAATGTTCTGTCTATATAATTTATTTATTTTCACAGTTTTTATTTGACTAACAGTTTTATGTTCATATTTTACATTATTATTATTATTATTATTATTATTATTATTATTATTATTATTATTATTATTATTATTATTATTTTAAATCCAATAGCTGTCTCCTAACCTGAATATTTTAATGCTTGGGCATCTTTTGCAAATTTAGTGGTTCTTTGTATTTAGTGCAAAGCTATGTCACCACCGCCACCGCAATATTGGGGCCTCTGTCAAGGGTGAAGCAAGCACAGTTTATAAAGGGAAGTGCAAAAATTAAAATTTAGCTTGAAAATAATTCAAACAAAACCAATCTGGTCAATCACTGCCGTCTCAGAAAGATAAAAACCACATTACCTTCTAAAATTGGCTATTTTACTGTACAACAGCGCCACTTGTTGGTCAATAGTGAATAGCACATATTAATATTTAATAACTTCCATAATAAAGTTAGTATTATTTAATTAACATAAATAACTCATGATAATATTATTAAGAGCAAAGCTCAAGCTCTTAATAATATTGTTTTATGAGGGCTTTATGACAGTAAATTTATGTGATATTTCCTTTTGGCTTTTGCATCAAAATTACTTCAAACTGCATTTACAGTTTATATCACACCTTAAAAACTCTTGGTGTGTGTGGAAAGTGAGAGAAGGTCTTTATGCAATTTATAAAACAAATAAGAAAAACAAAATAAAATGCAGTTTATCAACGATTCTGTTGTAAAACACAGACGAACACAGCATGGCACACCTGCACACAGGCCCAGCAGAAAATGCTGCATTGTGAGGTTTTAATAGAAAACCATGAATTTATTTTTTTTTGTTTTTTTGTTGCTTGTGTATAATTGTATTCAACATTGTTACAAGAGGTTTTCCAAGAAGGGACAATGTGAGTTGTGTGAAAGGATCCTCATAAGGAGCTTTTATAAAGAGGAACGTTTTAAGAAGAGGGAGAACATTTCTCCATCCTCTACAGTTTAAATTATTCTCATACTGATCTGACGTTTGAGTGGGTTAACTGTTGATTTTGCTCACTACTTTCATAACTATGAATAAAAACTATTTAACTAATTCAGTTGAACTAAATATATTATCTTGAGCACAGCCTGTCCCTCATGTATCTTTTTGTGATGTTTTTTGGTGATTCATGTTCAGTAAAAAGGGAAATATAGAAAGAATATAAGTGCCGTAACCGTGTTAATACATGTGAATTTAAAATAATAATAATCAAAAATCTTAATGTTAGACCATCATTTTCTGATACCTTTTCCTGAGAAATTAAAGATGGTGTCAGGTGAGACTCCACAATGGTTGATACCTGGAAAGACTTGAAGTAATGTTGTGGAATGATGGAAAATTAAACAGTTTTTCTATTTTATGTCTGAGCTGATGTTATTTATGCGCAGTTGAATTTTCCAGTGACAGCTACAGGCTTTTTCTGGTCTAAATATCAAACCTTGCTGACTGTTTAAGCAGGTATATTTTGTTTGTCTGCCTGATTGCCTCATAAGTCCTGGATTTGACTCCTGGCCATTTTCACAAATTAAATAAGATATAATCAAATTATTTCTCAGTACTTTGATAGAGTTTTTACTGAATATTTTTCTACTTTTATTTTAATATTATTTTATTTATTTAATTATATGATAGGAACAATTAACATGTTTGTACATTAACATTTATAGCCATGACTAATTTGCAATGCACCAGCATTGCAAATTCTAGACCTAGACTAGCAGGGCTTTTAAGTAAACAATTGTTAAAAGATTATTAAAATAATATTTTTTATATTACTAATATTGTCATATACTTGAGTTAAAACAAATTAAAGCAGTGCTACTTTTATTTGAGTTTAATTTCTGCCTACTTACTTCGGCTAATGTTGACAGTTAAGATGAAACATGCAGTGGCAGTACCGTTTCCAGCCACTGCGGGGCGCTGACGGCCCCGCTTTGTATTTTTAGAAACCGTAGAGTCTCAAAGCTGAGTTGATTTCAGGAAGTAAAATCAAGTTGTGGAGGAGGAACGAAAACATCCCTGAAGTGACAGGAGAAACATCTTCATCGGTGTGCATGACATACTTCATTTCTACTTTGGTGTAGTTGTTTCATTGTGTCGCAGTTACGTACAAATCAGAGGAAAATGTAGTAATTTCTGGCGTCTCGTTGTTGACAGTCCAATCTAAAGAGTTTACCAGTTAAGACGGGCAAAAACAGTTAATATTTGATTTTAGCTGCGAGAGAATTCGCTTCTCCACTCATCGGTATATTAATCTAACTTTGACCGTGTGACCCTCTGAGCTCCATATTTTGCGTCGTCCGTCTTTAAGTTCTGGTTTACAGATGAAACGTGCAATTGTTTTTATATTTGTGGTTTAAATGTGTGTTTCTTCAAAGATTCCTGACTTATTTGCTGCAATGATTTTGATTTTAAACAAAATCGTAGCATTGTAGACAGGGCTCGGACAGTAATGTGTGCATGGATTCAAAGATGCCAGACCTTATTGTAATTTTTGGTCTGAATCAATGAATGTTGAGAAAGGAAAAATAAGAATTCTGAGGGGGGAAAAAAAGTAAATTCTAAAATTAAAGTCAGAATACAAAAAATTCAAGTTTCAAAAAATAAAAGTCAATTCTGGAGAAAAATAATTTGAATGCTGAGATTAAAATAAGAAATTTAAGGAAACAAAAATCAGAATTATGACAAAAAAAGTTAAATTATAAAATAAATAAAAAGTCAGTTCTGAAGAAAGTCAGAACGAAAAAAGAATTAGGAGAATAAAAAAGTAAATTATAAAATTAAAGTCCAAATTTTTAGCAAACCCCCCCCCCACATTTGTTAAAAAAAATCAATTGGAATTCTGAGATTAAAATTTAATGATTTTTTTTTTTAAAAAAGTCAGAATTCTAAGACTGAAATTATAATTAGATCACACCTCATATTTAGCTATAACATCACAACTTCATAATGTTGTGCCGGCCTATTTATGTTTCATTCTGTTGTCCCAGGTCAAATCCATAATAAAAAGCACTAATCAGACACAAGCAGCCAAACTTCTCTCTTGATGCCTCTTCTCTCTTATCAGATAATGGCCGAACCCAGAATATCGTCCATTGACGGAAAGCTGGCTGAAGAATTTGCCGTTCCCTCCCACGTCGAGGAGGTCAAGGAGAAGATGGCTGCTTTCGCCGCCCGTCACGCCAAAGCGGGCCGCAGAGTGGTCCTCATCACGTCAGGCGGCACCAAAGTCCCCCTGGAGTCGCGCACCGTCCGCTTCCTGGATAACTTCAGCAGCGGCAGGCGAGGAGCCTCCTCGGCGGAATACTTCATCGAGTCGGGCTACGCCGTCATTTTCCTGCACAGGCACCGCTCTCTCTACCCCTACACACGCCTGTTCTCCACCATCAACATGCTGGACGCCCTGCAGCTCAGGGCGGGAGACGGTGAGGGAGCGGGGGAGGTGCTGGTCGACCAGCTGGTGCTTCCAAACATCGCCAGAGTGCTGAAGAGGTACAACGAAGTGAAAGACGGAGGACTTCTTCTACCCATCGAGTTCAACACTCTTTCGGAGTATCTGCATTTACTGAAAGCAGCGGCACAGGCGCTCAGCTCTATAGGTACTAAATAATTAGTTGCACCATCTTGCACCTTAAAGCTGCAGAATTTTATAAAAAAAAAAAATTCTTGTACATATTTGTTGAAACTGTCACTATGTCGTGACGGTAAGTTATCTGAAAAATCTGAGCTCCTCTACCTTCTCCCAGTTCTACCTAGAAACAACCAATCAGAGCGAGGAGGCGGGTCTTAGTGCTGCCAATCACAATCTCATGTAGTGCTGCTCAAGCTTCTCCCCGCCATCAGTGATGACAGCAGATAAACAGTTTTCCTGTAACAGTGGGTTGTTTCTCTCGCGTTAGCACATTTAGCAGCGATTACATAATGTTGATTGACAGCGTTAAGACCCTCCTCCTGGCTCTGATTGGTTGTTTTTGGTCCAGAGTGGTACATTTATTCAGGCAGCAATATGTGGAGGGAAAATGTTCACAGATTATTTTACACAGTCACAACAATTATGGTCTTTTTCATCTAATCATAGTTTTCTTTGTTTGTACTGCATTCCTTTAGAAAAATAACAGATCACAACCAGCAAAAAAAAAAAAAAAATCCACAAAATGTAGGATTATTTAGGATTAATTATTTTAATTGTATTTTACTGGGTTTGCCTTTTATGGCTACAGTTGCTGTCCAAGTATTGTCAATAATGTCTTCCAATAACATAAATACTGAGTCATATTTTCGAATTTCCTGTCAATTTCTAAGATTAAACACAAAAACATGGAAGGCCATTGGTGGATTACCTTAACGACCAGGATCAGCTGTTTTCTGGGTAAACTCTGCTGTCTGGCTTAAATGGCATACTACTAGTTATACCTTTTATAAAGAGAAATAATCCTTTGTCGTAGTACATTTTTACGCAAAAGATGAAATTTCAATTTTTTAAGAATTAAAAATCTTAATAAATAAAATAGGTTTTATTCTCTTTATTATTGAAATACTAAGGAGTTTACAAAATATGTCCTTATTGAGATTTTCCAAATTAAAAAGTGTTCAAATTAAAGGTTGGATTTTTCTACATTTTTCAATGTAAAACTACGATGCTGCAAATAATGATTTCATGAGCCTTTCTCCACATCTTTAAGAGCCTTGCATTTTACAGCTTAAAGCTATCGATTCTGTTTGCATGTGCTTAAACCTTGTTTACAAATGTTTCATCTTCAATCAGGGTCAAAGGCCATGTTCTACCTGGCTGCAGCCGTCTCTGACTTCTACATCCCGGCGTCCGAGATGCCTGAACACAAAATCCAGTCTTCTAACGGACCTCTTCAGGTACGTGAAATAAAATAAATAAATTAAAGAAGTTATGTCTCTGGACATGCTGCAGTGTGGGTTGTAATATTTAGCCAGTAGGACTAGAGTCTAAACCCATCGCATGTCGTTATTTATACAATCTTTTTTGTTTCTCCATCAGCTCAGCATGAAGATGGTTCCTAAGATCCTGTCGCCGCTCGTTAAGGACTGGGCGCCTCAGGCGTTCGTCACATCCTTCAAGCTGGAGACGGACCCGACCATCCTGCTGGACAGGGCCCGGCGCGCTCTGGACACCTACAGGCACCAGGCGGTGGTGGCCAATGTGCTGGACTCGCGGCGCGGTTACGTGGTGGTCGTGACCCCGGAGTCCCGGGATGAGCTGGTCGTCACCGAGGGCGACGTGGAGAAGGGCGTGGAGATCGAGGAGCGGATAGTGAGCAACCTGACGACGGCGCACAATAGGTTTATAACTCAGCAAGGCGCGGGACGGAAATGACCCTGACCCAGTCTGCCGTTCGGGTTTAATTCGTGAAGAGTTTCCTCTACGAATACGAACAAATCAAGCTGATTATCGTTAAGGTTGTTTGAGTGTTTATTAATGTCATCAGAAAAACGTGTGATTTCAGGATTATTGACCAATAACAACTCAACTCTCTGGACTCGCTGCTGGCTACTTGAGCTTGGTGCTCTTTTTGACACCGGCCCGAATCCCAGACGCTTCGCCTCCGTACCGCGTCTCCTCCTTACGGACACTTTGCACCTGGTGAGAACAAACGCAGGTTAGAAAAACCGTACGGATGACAGTCTGACATGATTCCTTCAGCGCCGCATGCGATACAAACCTGTCCCCTCCTGCGGATTTTGGCCCGTCTGAACTTTTCTCTGTGCTTGACTCTGGGGTTCCGGTCGATCTTCTTCCTCTTGGGCGTCAGCCCCTTGTTCTTGGCCATCTGTGGAGGCACCAGAGCAGAAAACACTGAGAACTGAACTGGGATTGGGGTAGAAACATGATGATGCATGAGAGATATTTGATCTGCTGTGTTGTCACTGACGCTTGAGACGATTTGCAAATAAAACCGCAGCATTAAAAAACGTTGCTGTTTCACTTTGAATCATTTATTAGTGAGACGCAAGAGCCAGAAGATTTAAAAAAATGTTTATCTAAAATATAAGTTTCTAAGCAGAGGTGGGGAGTAAATGGTTACATTTTCTTTAGTAGATTTTTTTTAAAATATGTACTATTAGAAGTATTTTTACTGTGCTGTACTTTTTACTCAAGTAATTTTTTTCTAATCTTTCTTGGAGTAAAATTTCTGGATTCTTTATCCACTATAATTAACGTCTCTGAATGAAGAACAAACAGGTTTTAACCAAAATTTCACCAGACACACACCTGCAGTTTTAGTTAAGGTTTCTCAAGTTTTATATCAAAAGAAACTGATTTCTACCATAAAACAATATTAGAGTTTTTAACAGGATTTCTAATATGTTCTTTGGATTTTTGTTCCTTTTTTTCTGAGTGGATTTTACAGTGACAATATGTGGTGCCTAAAAAAAAAGTGGGAAAGTTGTGAAATAAAGAAGTGTCCGGTCTAAAGAAACTCCAGAACCTGAACATGTTCTAGGGACTGATCTGATTTATTTATTTCAAACACGTTTTTAAAAACAAGAAAACTAATCAACTGAGAAAACATGTGCATCCATAACCAAGAACAAACTAACTAGTTTACTTTTCTTTTTGAAAAGGAGCAAGAAGAAGTGAACGTAATTAAAAATTTGTCATAATATCCATGAGCCTGTTCAAGGATCATCTAGTTGGGGGTAAATTAAACTTTTCCAGACTCAAGTTTCTAGATTTATCCACTAGTTTTAATAATTTATTGTACATCCAAATACAAAACATTTAGAGAGAAGTTTTATGTTCACAAACACTGCACTACATTAAATTACTACCTCTGTGCTTTTATTCAGCCTCTGGATTAACTTTATTTCAAATGTATTAAATCTGGACTAGATTATGAGACACTAAGCAAAATTGTTGGAAGTTTTTAAGATTTCCATGTTTTTAAGAAGAGACTGAGGTAAGCGTCTAAATGTGAAATGTACAGATATATTCTTCTTTTCTGCTTCTCATCATCCAGATGTTTGAGGTGAGATGTGGGAATAACTACTGAACTTTTCATCTGATGTATAGAAATGCTTCAGTACCTGATAAGTGATTCCTCTTTTGGCATCTTGATCCAGCTCTTCATCCCCCTCATCATCATCATTTTCCTCCAGCCTGCATCAAATGTAAGTTTTCTTACATTTCCGTCTCATAATAACCAGCAGACTGAAGGTTCACACCACACTCACGCTTCTGGGTTTTTGCTCTTCCTCTTCAGTTTCACCCGTTCCTCCACTTCTTTGTAGAAACGCAGAGCTGCCTCTTCGTCCAAGTCCGAGTCCGAGTCGCTGTTCTCAGGTGGAGTTTCTCCAGAGTCCTGCATCTAACCACATGCTGACTTTTAACATCAGCGACAGTTTTCATAACCGATTAATCTGAAAAAGCAGAAATATGACTTACTTTTTGTTTTGGTACTTTGGTCTTCTTGCCCTCTGTTTTTCTCTTTGAGCTTTCATCATCTTTCTCATCTTCAGCTAGAAGTTTGCGAAACTCTGGAGCCAGATGAGCATCTACTGCACTCAGTTCATTGATGAGCTGCAATAATAATAATAAGTAAATAAAACACTTGAATAGAACCTGTTCGACAACATGAAGTAGGCTGAAAGAAAACCCTCCAGAATTTAATGTTTACTCAAACGCTTTTACACCCAAAGCTCGGACATTTTTCTGACATTGTGTTTGTTATCAATGGATTAACCACTCAGGTCTTCTGGTTCTGCTCTGCTCTGCTTCACCAGAACCAGAACCAAGCATGTAGAACCAGCATTCAGCTTCTATGCACCACAAATCTGGAACAAACTTCTAGAAAACTGCAAAACACTGAGTTCAGCTCCAAACAGCACACCTGTTTGGAGTTGCTTTTGATTGGTAGTAAGTGGAGTCAATATTGATCAATAAATATATGTTATGCATGTTTTCTGGATGATGGCATTTGACAAAATGTGACGTTTGCTGCCTGATGCGTCACCGTCAGCAGGTGGACTTACGTTTCTGTAGGTGAGCAGCCGTTCGATCACAGGGTGGTTGTGTGCAGGGATCCGTTTTGCTTTCAGCACCAAGTAGAAGCTGATGTTGGTGCAGTAGCTGCAGCAGAAAAAGCGCGTTAACCACAGAGCGTTTCCTCTCAACACGTGGAGACAATCTAATCAGGACTCACTTGAGGTAAAGCTGCTGTTTTGTCTCCAGGTAGTCCGCCCACTTTGGGAAAACAAGTAAAAACTCATCAGTTTCACACAAACTGAGCTTTTAATCGACAACAAACTTAAAACACATTGTGCGGGAATACATCTCTCCCAGCAAAGCCCCACTACAGACATCAGGTGAAGAGAATTGGTGTGTTTTGTTGGATTCCAGAGCAATATTCACTGAAAAAGTGATCCGACTCTGTGTTTCTCTCTTCACCAAGGGGAAGCTCAGAAAGGTTGAGGAAAGATTAAGAAAAAATAAATAAATAAATAAATAATTTATCAATATTTAATTTTTTTTAGCATAAAACCTAATCTACTTTTCACGGTCAGATTTATCAGGCTGTTTTGCTCCTGAAACAAGAACAGCAGTGAACAATTTAAGAGCTTCTGTCGAGACAAAGAGCGAAGGAACCGTGCAGCAGTTCTGCTGTGGAGGACGAACTTCTGGTTCACTAAAATCAGAAGATATGAGACAGAATTTATGTGAAATAAATATAATAATTACTGAATAGGGAATAAAAGTGTGAGAAAAAAAATCTAAAAGTTGATGTTTCTTTAAATATTTTGCAGCATCATGAGTTTGTGAAGCGAGTCCTGGCCCAGAAGCGAACGCTGTTAGGTGGAGGTGGCATAGAAAAGTTTGGGAAGCCCTGATCTCACTGGATCTAAACTTTTTACTTCAACAAGTTGTAAAACAGGTTCTGGTGATTCTGGTTCTGACCTGTCCTGCAGGGATCTTCCCGTTTTTGACCATCTGCATCATCGGCTCCAGCTCATCCTTCAGTTCAGTGAGCTGCAAACACAAAGATGTCAAACACACGAGATGACGTAGGGGGATAGAAGGGTCATGAGGTTTCAGGTAAGGGGTTATAAGTCGTACCTTTGCCTTGAAGTCCTGGATGAGCTCCAGCAGCTCCGGTGATTCTTTCTTTAAAAGTTTCATCTTTTCCTTCAGAGACATCTGCTTCAAATCTTTCACAATTTTCTCCTGTTTCTCCACAGGTTTGTCTTCATCCTTCTCCTCCACTGCAAACTCCTTTGAGGATAAAATCTCAGTAAGAAACCTCATTCAGAATGGGATCGACTGTTTATGAGGGGTGGGGGGTCATTTTTACCTGGAGAAAGTTTAAATCGTAATCCTCCTCACTCAGATTTTCGGCTAAACGTTTCTGGATATTTTTTGCTTCTTCCTCCTCCTCCTGTTCCTCAGCGTCCAACTCTTCCTGTGGTCTCCCCTCTACAATAACACGACCAAAAATCCTAAATCTGCACCGAAACGTCACAAATCGGCCCATTAATGTCACTGGAAATAACAAAATTTACTAGTGACGACATAATCCGTGTTGTAGAACATTTTCTTCTTGGTGCCCCACGCCATCTCACTGGGAAGATCTGAGGATAGTAAAAACAGCTTAGAAAGAACGATAAATAAAAGAAAATCCAACTTAAAACACCTTCCTTAAATCTTTACCTTCTTCCTTTTTCTCCTCCAGATCACTCTCCATATCCGTCCCCTCCTCCTCTGCCTCCTCTTGCTCCTCTTCCTCTGACTCCGACTCGTCCAGAGCCATCACCTCCTCCTGGGACATTCAGGCAACTTTTAGTTTGGGGTGCATTTATCATCAAAACTAAAAACCAGAACAAACTCATAAATCAAAACCTCATCGTCTAGCTCCTCCACGTCACTCTCCATCTGAACTCCATGAGCGAGAAGTTTCTGCAGCGCGACAAAAGATGCGGTAAGAAAAAAAAAGCTCCAACATGATTCACCAACAGGTAGAAGCACCAGAGTGAGCTTACAGCGATCTTCTCATCATGAAACTCATCGATCTTGTCCTTATAAAACTCTGATGACCTCTGTAAAATAAAGCAGAAGAAAATGGTGACAAAGATTTTCCTCTGCTGCCGTCAAGAATTTAATCACTTGAGAGAAAATCTTTGGTCAGTGAGGCTGTTGAATTAAGTAATTAATCAGTTGATCGCAGAAGAAATTTAAATGAGCTCCATCATTTTGATTCTGATGATTAATATTTCTTGATAGACTTCATAATCCTTTTTATTCATGTTTCGGTTTGTCTCGTTTTTATTTCCTATTTATTTATCGTTTTTGGTTATTGTGTTTTATTTTGGAAATTTAAAATGTCTTCCAGTTGCAGTGTGGAGATTAATAAACACAGTTGGGTAGCCAGTAGTTACATTTACTCAATTACATTAACTTGAGTAACATTTGAAAAAAATTACTTTTAGGAAGATTTTTACTATGCTGTACTTTTTACTTTTACTTGAGTATTTTATTATAAAATATCTCTACTCTTGAGTAAAATTTCTGAATTTTCTACCCACTGAATGAAAAACAAGCACATGTTTTAACTTAACAATTCACCACAGACACACACCTGCAGTTTTATTAAAGTTTCAAAAGTTTTCTATTGAAATAAACTAATTTGGAAAAATTTTCTTTTGCCTAATTTAGTTATTTTTTGTTACATATAATTATTGTCATTTACGTCCTTATAATGCCAACATTTCCAATTAATTTCATATTTTGGTCCATCTGATTATGTACTTTTTAAACAGTTATACAGTTTTACCAAATACATTTTTACTCTTACATGAGCAACTTCTTGGATGGCTACTTTTTACTTTTACTTGAGTATAAATATGTTGAAGCAGAGCTACTTCTACTTGAGCACAATTTTTAGATACTCTGTCCACCACTGTAAATAAATAAGATAGATATTCAGAATTTTGCACCTCAAAATTGATCATTAACGATGCATCGCCTACCTTGTCAGGAACTGGCATGTTTCCGTAGGCTTTGGGATCATCTTCATCAAACTGCTCCACATTTTTGGGCCTCTTCTGTTTTTTGGCTCTGCACAGCAAAAACACAAAGATGCTAAAGCTCAGACCTCCTGCAGTCACAAACCACAGCTCTTCTGCTCGATTTCGGCCAGTTTCCTCCCAGTAGTCAGACTTTATTGCTTGTCTGGTCACAAAACAAACAAAAAAAAAAAAAACTAAACTAAAACCTCTTCTGAAACGCAGAAAGACTGAGACAACTTTAGAAAAACTCACCGTAATACTCGAACCATGATGTCAGCGATCCGGGCTGAACTTAAATAAAAATAAAAATAAAAAAACAAGCCGGTGTGTTTTTCTGTCAAACAGAGATAATATTTCTGGGATTAAAAGAAAATAGGCTCAAACATCCAGTAGAGCTCCAAAGGTTTGATCCCCAACGCTGGCTACCATGTGTTTCCGTGTTGTCTTATTCTTCGGTTTGCATCAGAAAACACCGCCACCTGCTGGCCTGGCCTGAGATTACCGCTAAAAATTCCTCCAATAAATCAACAATCTGTGTTTTCTACGTAGAAATAGAACAATAGAAACAACAAATAAAATAAATTATGAAGACTTTATAAACAAATGGTCCTTCGACTGCCCTTAAAGAACATTTAAAGTTTTGTCCTCAAAGATTTGTGCCAGTTGGAAAAAATCTGAACATTTCCAAACCTGTAGTTCTTGTGGGATGTGGTTGATCTGCATGGGCCTTTAACAGAGGTAGTATATATATTTTTTAGTATATATTTTTGCCTGCAGATTTAAATCTGATTTGTTTTCTTATCCATTTCAAATACTCATCCCTTCAAATTTTCAAATTCAGATGTTTTAACCATCCGGTCTATGAAATCCTATATCTCGTCATACAGACTGCTTTTGTAAATGTCTGTGGAAGAATGGTACAACTTCAGAATCTCATGAATTTCTAGTATAGGTTTCCACCTGTGCAGTAAGTCCAGTTAGGAAATGTTTTCCCTACTAATTACTCCTCAGTTTAATGCGAGCATACGTTTCTGACTGCACTGTGTGAAGTGTAAAGTTTGGTTTGGAAGGGTTTATGGTTTGTCCTCCACCTGAAAACTTTGGGAAGATTTAAGAATAAAACTGTGAGCCAGACCTTTTTGTCCAACATTAGTGTCTGACCTTATAAATGTATTCTTTTGGAGGTACAGTGAAAAATCTCAACATGGAGATCCCTTATGCACATTCTCATAGAAGTTAGCAGGTTCTCCTGTTAACTTCTTCATATGAGGAATGGATCAAGACTGTAACTCATTCCCACCTCAGTGTGAAGCCAGATGAGGCAATATAGTGTATTTAATTCAGCATATTTGCATATTTGTCATGTTCAAATCCCAAATGTTCATGTATTGCAAATTGAAAACACTAGACTCATCTCTTATTTATTTTCCACTTCACAACGATACAATAATTTGTTGATCTATCACATGAAATCCCTGTAAGACACATTAAAATCACTTAGTTGTAGGGAAAAAATGTTAAATACAATAAAATAAATACATCAGATTTTGTCAAATAACAAAAATAAAACTACACACTGTCCTGAGCAGCATTAATATTTAATTTATTTTTAGTAACATTCAAGCAAATAAAGCGTCTGGGTGTTTATTTTGCACAATGAGGCCTTCTGTGTGTCACCATTAATAACACTGTAAAGTCTCTGCCTGTCCTTCGTCATACTGCGGGTTTTTCTTTGTCTGACTTCAGCTTTCTCAGGTAAAAGCCGGGGCTAAAGGTGGAGTTTAAGGTGGAGCTGCGCGGTCGCTCAGTGGGCATAAAGTTTGCTGGAGGTCGATTTAGAGCGTTTTTCACTCCATCGTTCCTCCTCTGCATCAGCGCTAATGCAGGTGTCATTTGATCCGAGTTGAGCTGGAAAACGAGCAAACAGAAAAAGAAAAGAAATATTAGTTACTCCTCAAGGTGATAAATCTGTTAGTTCACATGTTTGTGCACTCAAAGGAAACTGTAGAGGGCTTTAAATATTAGTGTTATGGTAAAGAGGCCTTCCAACCTCAAAGCTCATCACTAAAGATAAATAAGTAAATACCAGTAGAAACATGAAAAAAAGCCGGTCAGCAATTATAAGAAAGGTTTGATTGTGTAACGTTGATTATTGGGAAAGGCTTAAATATTTTTTGAAATGCAAATGTTATAATACCACAAATAAAAGCAGATAAAGAATGTATTTTAAAATGATTCTTCCTCATACATTGTTTTATTATCTTTAGCAATGCTTCTCTCATTTCTAAACAAACATTCCCAGCTATATGATGCTGGTAAACGACGTGTCATTTTTACTTTCGTCTCATCAACACAAAGTTCTGCTGAAATAAAGTCAGCCAACCCCTTCTCTCTTTTTTTTTTTGAGGTACTTCTTCAGTTTTCTCTTCAGAAGTACTTTGGATCATTTTCATGCTTCAATCTTGCTGCTCTGCTTCAATATTTCCACTTTTTAAAGCAGCACCACCTGAAGTTTAGGGCCTGATCTTTAAAAGGCTTGTGGGTATAAAAATTGGGGCAAACTTGATTTCATGTGCAAACCAGGATTTCAGAGCAAACATGCAATTTAGCATGTTTGCCTTCATTAGTATGCAGAACAAATGAGGTTTAGTGAACCCGAACCAGATTGCAGGTGATGTTTTTGCATCTAGATATAGAGATGTTGAAAATCAGCATGAAGACAACGAAGACATCGCTATTCAGAATGTCTGGAACATTAAAAAGCTATACAATAAAATAATAAAAAAATAGATGAGAAATATCACCAGGCAATGTCCATTTTTGTTATGAGTCATTTTAAATGTTTTGCTGTATTGTAACACTTTAAAATGATTATTTTAATGACATGTATTATTGTTATTATTGTAACTTTATGGCTTTCGACTTCATTGTTCTGTTCTGTTCTCTCCATCAGCTGCAGTAAACATGGGGAGTATCTGCAGATAAATCTCTCACGTTGCCCAGGAAGCGAGGCACTGGTGCCTCCCTGTCGCTGTGATTGTTCTCGCTCAGGTCCATCATGGACTGGGTCCGGTCCGACATGGTGGAGTTCATTCCTTTCCTCAGCATCGCCGGCGTTCCCTGCTTCAGCTTCTTCATGATGTCGCTCACAGAGCTGAAGTTGCCCCGGTGCGGCACCTTCAGGATTAAAGGTCTTTTCTCCTGAGAAAAGCAGAACAGAATCAGCATTCAAGCAGAGTTGGGTAGTAACTAGTTACATTTACTGAGTTGCATTTACTTGAGTAACGTTTTTGGAAAAATTTACTTTTAGGAGTATTTTTTTCTATGCTATACTTGAGTAATTTTAATTTTCTACCCACTGAATGAAGAACAAACATGTTTTAACCAAAAATTCACCAGACACACACCTGGTTTTTGTGTGTCTGGTTTTTGTTACTTACATTAATTATTGTCATTTTCGTCCTTAAAATACCAAAATTTCCTCTTTTTGTCCATCTGATTATATGATTTTTAAATATTAAATGATTGATAATGTGATCAGTTTTACCAAATACTTATCATTAAAGGATCAGAGACTCACCCTGGAAGTCGAGCTGTGCTCTCTCGGACTGACATAGTCTGTTTTGCTATCCTCTTCTTCAAAACTCTCCATCAGAGCAACTGATCGTCTCTTGGAAAGAAACTTATTTGTTGTTTCTGGAGGAACATCGATTCTCCGCTCAGGTTTATTTGCCCGTTTCTCTGCAGAAAGCTCCCTGGAGACGCTCCTCTCTATTAGAAGCTCAGGCCTGCAGGGAAAACAGATTTTTATTTTTTAGCTGAGCTACATTTTATTGTGTGAGGAGTTTGGTATATTTATGATTTTACCTTTTTATTCCCTCAGTAGCTGGTGAGTTTGTTGACAGTACTTCTGCATTGCTGCTGCAGAGATAAAACAATTCTCAGTCAGGTTTTTTGGATGAAACAAATGCTAAAGTTCTTGATTAATATAATGTCAAATACAGACATTAAAATACATATTGGCACCCCTCTAGAAAACTGTTGCACATAGATGCATTTTGGCATCACCAGGTCTCCATGTCAACCATTTGTGCACTAATGTCAGTAAGCTGTTGGGTAATCAAGCTGAAACAAAGCTATTTCTGTCCTACCTACCATTAAAAAATTAAACATGTTGGATTTGCTGAACTGGAAGAGGAAAACAACATTAAACTTTCCACGCAAATACTCCAGCAAGATTCCCGTAAAAAAAGGCTGTGGATCTGATTCTTTTCCCAAAGGCCTGGGAACATTCTGAGAGTTCAAATCTGAAATGTCAGGTCATGTGATGGGCATTGTTTCAAAAACTGAAACATGTGGATCTAATTCTAGTTTAGTCACTTGACTGAGCAGAATATCCATCTGTCCAGCGTTTACACCTGCAGAACAAACAATTCATGCACTCATTTGAGGAAAATCTATCAATTACCAGAGGAAGTCAGAGTATTTTCTTCTACACTGTAAAACATTTGAGCTGCATTTAGTTTTGTCTGCTGTCTTCTACGCTTTAAGTCAAATAAATGTAGTGAGTTTTACTTTTGAACCTAAAAATGAGTTTGTGAAAGATAAACTTACAGTAGTAAGTTGTGCTAACTTTTTATTTATTTTGTAAAAACTACAAGAGTTGAATAAACTAGTTTTTATGTTAGCACTTTAAAAAATGTAAATAACAAAAACACAGGAGTGAGAACTATTTCCCAGAATGTATCCTGAGATGGAAGTGATCTGACTCCTGTATTAAGGCAAATCTTTATTATAATTATTGAGGATATTGTTCTGTTCACACTAAATGTTTCTAGCAGAATTTATTGTGATGTTTAATAAAATTCATCATCAGATCAGAAATTTTGTTCATGCAATTTGAAACAAGAATTTAAATTATTCTAAAGTAAAATAAGTATTTATTTTAACTCTATATTGTGAGTAAAATAGTAGAGAAATGTGTCTCTTTAACTAGGTGAGGACAGTTTCTTTTCTTGCATATTGTGAAATAATTATTTGGTTTAAATTGCAGCATTAAGTTAAAACTCTCAGTTAAAGATTAATGAACTTAAACAACATTTAGACAATTTGTCTCTT
>NW_015112778.1:0-43109 GCF_001443285.1 Poecilia latipinna | reverse complement strand
GTTAACACTTAAAAAACTGAAAGAAGAAAAAGACAGAAGTGGGAACTATTTCCCAGAATGCTTAGCGGCGTGTTTCTGTCTCCTGAGATGGAAGTGTGTTACGTTGATCTGTTCACACTAAATGTTTCTGAGCTGAATTCATTCAGATGTTTCATAAAATTCATCATCAGGTCAGAAATTTGGTTCCTGCAATTTGAAACAAGAATTTAAATTATTCTACAGTAAAATAAATAGTTATTTTAACTTGATATTGTGAGTAAAATAACAGAGAAATGTGGCTCTTTAACTGGGTGAGGACAGTTTTTTTTCTTGCATTTTGTGAAATAATTATTTGGTTTAAATTGCAGCATTAAGTTAAAACTCTCAGTTAAAGATTAATGAACTTAAACAACATTTAGACAATTTGTCTCTTGTTAAAAATCAACTTCATGAACTTTAATTTCTCAGTTAAACCCAATTAACTCTTGTTGACTTAAATTGGTGGAATTTCATTTTCAAGCTAAACCACCATCAAATGTTTTACAGTGTATGATGGGATGTTGGCGTATCTAAGTTAAAAAATATAGTTTCCAATCTAATGACAAGAAAAATTAATCTAAGGATTAAAACTATTATGAATAATAATAAGAATATAACTTAGTGTCACTCTGTTGTAAATGTCCAATGCAATTATTCCTTGAAAAAACTACTAGAATATTCATTTGTTAATATATTTATGTTAAAAACTTCACTTGGTTCTTTAAAATGTTTAGTTAGAGTTCTAAAGGGCCATTGTGGAAGGTCCAAAGAGCCACTTGTGGCTCCGGAGCCGCAGGTTGTAGACCCCTGACATAGATTTACAAAGACTTGCAGGTATAATTGCATCAAAAAGTGATTCTACAAAGTACTGACTCAGGGTGAGTTGAATTTAAAGGCATGCCGCACTTTTCAGATGCATCTTTGTGAAGCGATTTTAATATCGTCTTTTCACAACTGTACATTATTCTTTGTATTGGTCTATCATGCAAAGTCCTTATAAAGTTTGTGCGTTTAAAGTGACAGAATATAGAAAAACGCAGTGGAGATGAACAGTTTTAGCATTAATTTTAAGGTTTAATCGGAGGTGCCAAAATATTTTTCCATGTCTGTGAATGCCAATAAAAGACTCACTTGATAATGTTTGAATTATCTGTCACTCCGGTTGTGAGCGGGGATGTATTTTCATTCATCCTGTTGAATGTAAGAAGATTTCAGAAACAGAACATGACCAGCAAAAAACATGCATCTGCTAAGATATCTTAGCTTGGTTTGTGTTAAAATTATGCGTAAAAATTAGGGGCTGGAGTTTTCTGGCCAATCTTTAAAAAGCATAACATACCGATACCAATTGTGACCCATATCCAATACTGGTATTTTTGTCTGAAATGTTGCTAGAAAGTTGCTCATTTGGTTACAGTGGGGTGATTATTAACTGGAAACCTGCAGACGTGACCTGGTGGGACGAACTTCTCTCATGGCAGAAAAAAAGAGAAGATTTTTAGACTTTTACCAAGGAAGCTAAGACTGTTGGATAACATCAGCTTCACAGGTAAGTATTGTCTGATCACAGGTCTTCCAAAATGAAGGAAATCAGGGCTGATTTATTGGTGCACCTCTAATAGAAATGTAAGTTATATCAATGTATTCTCTTGTCTTCAAGGAGAAAGAGAGATCATCCAGGTACCGTACCTTCTCCTGCTCCACACCAGGTGCTCATTGTAGGTAAATCTGTCCTCAGTGGGGCTGTCCTTATTTATGTCCAGCTGTGACGTCTTCTCAACTATGTTTTCCTTATGTAGACCCAGAAGAGACGCAGGCCGGCTGCTGTCTCTCTGCAGAACGCCCATCGCCTCCCAGTCCAGAAAGACGTCAGCGGGCGGAGAAGGAGGGTTTGTGATCTCGGACTCAGCAGAGAGCTGCTTTAGGAGCCGGAGCCGTGAGAAGTCTTTGGTCTGGTAGTGGTTGTAAACTTGGGGGCCGGCTGTGACTCCCCAAGTGTCGGGAACAGGGACCGAGTCGGCAAAAAGGATCCTGAACTCTCGGTCAAACGAGTCGATAACCGGTCCCCTCAGGACTGTGACAAGCTGCCGGTGAAGATGAGCGCCTGTCCAGGTAAGGCTGGAGGCAAAACAGAAGAAATATCCGGTTAGTTGGCTTACAGAAAAAAATGTGTAAGATGCTTTGAAAATGACATTTTTGTTCACCTGTAGTTGCCATGAATCGCTGCCTCTAAATCCACCAGGATGAAATTGTCTTTCATTTCTCCAGCCACCATCTTCCCAGTCCTGGAGCAAAACGTTTTCCCTCCAAGAACCCGAACCCGCATGTACTGACAGAGAGAAAAAAATAAAATAAAGTCAAACTGAAGCTGAAAGAAACTGAGAGCTGCTCTATAGGAGGTCTTTAGGTTCTTCCTGCTAATGGAGAGTTTTTCCTCTCCACTGTCACCACATGCAGGCTCAGCATGAGGGATTTCTGGAATCTCAACAACACAACGTAAGCAGTCGTCTAAAGTTTCTTTAGCCAAGCTGAACCTGATTGCACTGTTTGATAATTAGCATCAATTAGATTTTATGTATCACTGGAACAAATTAACAGCTTAGAACAGCCTGTTGGTGTTTTGTCTGCCACATCAAATCGTTTTCTGTGGAAATCATTAAAACAATATCTGGCTGTTATTTTTAATTTTACTTGTTCACCACATTCTGATTTATAAACAAAAAGTAAAGACAATAATGTACAAACAATTATCAAAAAACAGTCCATTATCAATACGGCTTTCATTATAGATATGAAGTTAACTTAAACAGAAATAAGTTTGAATTATTTATCATTATTTAAAATGCCTATTGAGTTATTAATTAAAAAACCCCAAAATGTTTCTAAATTTATGTTATTTCAATGTTTTTCTGTTCTTAAATGATCAAATGATGTGATGTAAACTGACGTTGTACAAATAAACTGACTTGAAACTGAAATTGGTTACGTTCGTCTCTCTCAACCTGATTGTTTTTGATCATAAAACATTGCGAGCCGACAAGAAGGATTAAATTACGGGCAGAACAGAAGAGGAAGATCGAAGCTTGGAAACAATCCAAAGCACCCGGCTGAAACGTTTCTGAAGAAGAGCAAACCGAAAACGTAAATGAAAAAATAAAGATAAAGGGCTGAGCCAACTTTAACCCAGCAGAACGACGCTGTGTTGACAAGAGGAGAGGAAACGCGACACGCAGCTCACCCACCAGCAGAGCATCTCTGGCTCAAAGCAGACGGAAAAATGCATATCATTCAGTTCAGGCAGGCCGGGAAGTTTGAAGAAAGCGTCTCTGAAGATAATTAAATATTCTAAAAGGGGAAAACACTTAGCAATTACCTCTTTTATTATAAAATATTAACGTAAAGAAATATTTTGACTCTTCTCAAAACTAAAAACAAATCAAAGCTTTTTTTTGTAATTGCTGAACAGTTTTGTTTTGTTCTTTTTGATTATTTATCTCTAGTGATGAGCTTCATGCTAATCTTTGAGTTATTTATTTCAAACAAGAAAACAAACAAAGGAAATGTGTATAACCAAGACCAAAATAATTAGCTTACACTACTTTACACTTATTTAATCCTACCCCTTATCTCAATTTCATAAAACATATTACTTACTGATGCATTAATTATCAAAAATGTGTAATTAAAACCATGTTAATGTGCCAAGAAGCCAAAAAATGAACTATATTACAAAGACTAAATGATTACAAACTAATTCAAAACAAGACAAGATAATTTATTGAAACATAATAAAGGCCTGGACAGATTCTCCAAAATACGAATGTTATTATCCAATATGCAGAAAAAAACATCTAAATCTGCCAGGGGTATGAATATTTATGGCTCAACTAAATTTAGTCTGAGATTGAAAAGTGTCTTTAAACTAAGAAAACTAAAAATAAGTCAGTAGAAATAGGAGCCTGATGATTAAATTAAATTTAGTATTTTGTTTGTTTGAGCATTTGTATTCAGTTTTATAAATAGACTTTTAGTTCTGTTTTTCTTCAACCATAACGTCGTTTCACACCTGCATGTGTTTAGACCTGTTACTTCAATGACTTATTTAAACAAACAGACAAACCAGAAAGTTCAGAGTAAGTCAAGAAAAATGAAAGAATATCCACTGGTCCAAAACAAGACAAATGCAGGAGCCAGACTGTGAAGTTAAACAGGATTTGAGAAAGAGAAACTTAACGCATCAATAGACATTTAGTCATTAGGAAGTCCAGACTATTACTAAGACTATGTAAATGAGTTGAGTAAGCTTCATTTGTAAAACCACAGTCAGGTTTTATATCTAACATGTCACATGTATAAAAGGAAGAACTTGGTCTTGGTACTTTTATGTGGAAAAAGTGAATAAACTCTTAACAATATCATATTTAAATATCACATGTGTAGTTTATTTGTCGAGAACAGAAGCAGTTAAGAGTTTAACAATACAATTATTTCTGTATTTTTAGTAAGCAGATAGCTTCAGGACCATTTTTGTGACCCAATAGTGTTTCAACTTGCTCAGAAATGTCAAACTCCAGTCCTCAAGGATCTGTGTCCTGCAGTTTTTAGATGTGCCACCAGGGGCGCACCTACATATTATTCAGGTGGATGCGAAAACATAAATCGCCCCCCCCCAACGAAAACACGTGTAAGGTAAAACTCGCTACATTTACATTTAAGTCTGCGCGGGGTGAAGGAGTGTAAGGGCGCGGTGAAGTGTATGCGAAGGCATCATCGGGGCGCCGCCCCCTCCAGACGGGGTTTTGACGCCCCCTCTGGTGCAGCGCCCCTACGCGGCCCTTGAGGACTGGAGTTTGACACCCCTGACTCTGTCTACGTGGTAATTGCTTGGACACCGTTGAAAACTGTAAAGAACCGAATGTAGGGTTCAGGATCACCTTCCAGGAGGAAAACAACATAGAGTGAAAGTTACAGGAGAATGGCTTAGAAAAAAGTGTTTTCATGCCTTAGAATGGCCTAGTCAAAGTCAAGGACCTAAATCCAGTTGGGGAAATTGGCTACCCCAGATTTTATTTCAAAGTATCAGCGTAAAGATGGCTGAATACGAATTCACCAATTTTCAGATTATTATTTGTAAAACTAAACTTTGAATCACCTTTTTTTTTTTTTTTTACCTTTTTGTTGGCTTTCGGTGTCAAATTTAAATCAAATATCTTGCAGAAAATGTGGTTAAGTTCAACCTTGGCAAAACGCTGTATGTGTACAGCTATTATAGCATTTATGTACTCTAAAAGTCAGTCACTGAGTCGGTGGAAAACACTGATCATCTAAGGCACACTGCCCTGAATGTTTTAGGTATTTCCCTGCTTCAACACACATGATTTCAATTGATGGCTGATTAACAAGCTTTTTCTGAACTGCAATCATTTAAATAGGGAAACATCTATGCATGGCAGTGTGCCTTGAGGACCAGGCTTGGGAAACACCGCCTTAGACTGCAAGTCCAGTCACCATCAACAGCGAAGATTATCCTTTTCATTTTATCAGACCATATTTTCGTCACTCCAAAGAAACGGAGACAGAAATGAATGCAGTGCAACCAGCTAAACCACACGCGGGTAAATCAACATTTCACATTCCCAGTACAAGCGTGCCTATACGCAACAAGTCACACATGCAATCCTAGGGCCGTGTCCGGCGCGGCTTTCATTGCGCCGTGAAGTTCACGTATCGAACAACAATGGCCATGTGTTCGGTGTTGACTCACGGGATGCCTAAGCCTGTTGAGGGTGAAGTTCTGCTGCAGAGACCTTTGGTTCAGGATGATGTAGACGGGCACACCTCGGGAGGCGGCCGTGTGCAAGTCAAATATTATCGCGTTGTCTGTCAGCTGGTCCGTCACCACGGCGATTACCTGCAAAACACACAGCAGGGTTTCAGAAACCACAACACACTGCCTCTATGTTGATATTAACCCTTCAATGCACGAATAGGATCCTTTGTGTCAGGATTTTTTTCCCTTTTCTTTTTTAAATTTCTTAAGGCATAAAAAAGGTAGGACATTTTTTTTATTTAAATGTTTTTAGGTGATCAATTGTAATTTTCTCCAAATACAAAGCTGTTATTTGAAAAATACATCAGCAGTATTGTTCTTTAGGGCTTATGTGATGTCACAATATTTAGTTTTTTACCTGCAAGAGTCGTCTAGAGTAGGAGAGACCGGGTAGGTTGACATGCTGTCGGCCATATTGGATTTAACAAAACTAAATTCTTGCATTTACAGCTAATAGCCAGTAGTTGATGGTGTATTTTATGATGCAATAGTGTCCACTTTAGTGGTCTGTGTGCATTTATAACATAAAAATCCACAGAAGCACAAGAAAATAGCTTTTAGGAAGCTGTCCACTGTAGTGACCGACATGCATGAAAAGGTTAAATGTCGGCATCAGATGCTTGTTAGTGAGTTTAGCTACTATTTTAAAGAAATGCTTCTCACTGTGGGAATGTTTGTTTCCTTTGTGTTTTGGGGTGAGAGGTTAGAAGATGTAAAACTTTCCCTTTTTTTGCAATCTTTGGATTTACTTTACTTTTGTAGATTGCCTTCTGTCTTTTAGATGAAATGTATGGAAATTGCTGCATTTATTTTGTCTAATTTTCATGCGCCATGCAAATATGACTTCGATTTAAGCTCCGTGAATTAATGCAAACGCACTTTGATTGAGTTAAAACGTGTCTAAAAGTGTAAACTTCAACTTTCATTATGTAAAAAGAAATTTAGATAAAATCATTTTGGAAAGTTTTATTTTAAAGTTTAGAGTTTTCTCCCATCTTTAAAGCTGCAGTATTTATTTATTTATTTATTTATTTATTTTTTTACATATTTGTTAAAACTATCTTTTTGCAGCATAATATGAGACAGACAATCTGTGATAACACTGAGCTCCTCTACCTTCTTCCCCATGTGGTCTTACTGTTTGCAGCTATAACTGTCACCCTCAAAATGCTTACATGTTGACACCAGAGTCATTATGACAGTTTAGGGCTTAAATAGTAAAAAATTAACCCAAACGGAACCATATTTACTCCCATGATGCTTTGTTTTCAGAATAACATTCACATACCATTTTGGCTGCTTGTAAGTGTCGCCTGATGACCTCTCTGATTTGCAGGTCTCCCTCAGCAGGATGGCTGGAGTGGACTGTGACGCTGTTCTTCGGAACCCCAGCGGGTTTCTCCGGCCAGCCGAGCTCCAGGTTGGGGACCGGGACGTCCCATTGGTAGGGGTCATAGGTGGAGCAGATCTTCTCCGAGTCGACGCTCCTATCGGCTCCGTTCTGGTCTCCCACCAGCGGCTCGTGGAAGTGATAATTCTGAGCCCAGCTGCTTATCCGACTCACCTCTTCAGGAGATAAGAAGTAGCTTGAAAGGTCCGGGCCGATGGAGCTGTAGAAGGCCTCGGGTCCGCTGTCGAGGAGCCTCTCCATGGCTTCGCGCTCTCGCTCAGAGTGGAAGAACTGAGGCGAGGTCTCGTCCACCGGCAGGAAAACCACATTCTCATTCAGACTCTGCTCCTGGGAGTTCGACATGATTCCAGATGATGCCTTCACTGTCCCTTCAAATCATTTCCACCTTGTAGAGAAAATCTGGTCTTCCTGTTCACAAAAGGTCATGCTACGTCCAGGCTGTCAATAAATGTCCAGGCTCAGTCATCCAGTATTGAGGTCTTCACTTGTGTGAATTTTACAATCTGTCCAGAGGGCGTCGGATATCTCAGTCTCCACGGTTCCTCTTCAGATGAAGGAAAAACATTAACCACATTTTACAATCTCCAGCAGCTCCGTCTCCATAAACAGAGGAGCAGAAACATCCGCGAGTCCAAATGACAAGTAAAAAAGACTTGCAGCATTCCTCCTCACCTGCTGTGCTGCTCTGGGTGTAAGAGCTGAAGTGCTGCCGGTGAGCTTGTGTTTCGTCACCAGTCCCTCCCCTTGGGTGAGTTTGATCGCACTCCTGAAACTCCTCCACTCCTTCCTGCTGACATTGTTCTCAGATTCCAGACATTCAGTGCAGCTGACACATGGCTTCGCGGTGTGAGACACCCTGTCATCGCCCAATCCCTTCAGTCTCCACAGCAATGCAAATACGTTTCATGTCATTCAGACTTTTTCACATTTTGCACAACTCTTCAGTGGAGTTCATGGGGTTTTATGGAAAAGATCAACACAAATGGGCACATCATTGTGAATTGGAAGAAGGTTTTTAATTACTTTTTCTTGCACATAAGATTCTGAAAAGTTTGGAATTCCTTTTGCATTTAACTTTTTTCAGACTGATATTCAGTTTTACACCCAAACTGACAGACTGAGCCCAGAAATGTGCTGAGATTCACAGGTGGGAGAATCTGTTGAGATGATAATCATTTGCTCCTTAGTGCCTGACTTAATATCATGTAGATTAACAATAGATATTTATTGTTCATTTGAATGACACACCTACAGAATGATGCACCCAATTCGCATCATTAGGTATGATGCGAATTAACCACATTAGGCACATACTGTAAACATTCATCCATCCAATGTGTGCATTCATGTCTAGCGGTGCAGGGCTGCATGGAGGGCTGTACTATCTCTTCAGCGGTCGTTTTTGCACCCTGGACACTCTGCAAAGCCATCAGAGAGCAACATAGAGACACACAGAACAAGCAGCCATACACAGTCCCTTCTTAAGGCAATTTAGAGTGATTAAATAACATGTTTTGGACCTGTGGAGTATGTCACATATGCAGGGGGAGAACATGCAAACTCCATGCAGAAAGAAACAACATGGATTCAAACCAACAACCTTCTTCAACAAAATCCCTTTCCTGCACAATCGCAGAGGCTGCTATTCCATTGCAATTAAAAAAACAGTTATAAATTGTTTTTGAATAATCACTTTGCTTCACACTCCCAGGTACAGGTATCACCTTTATTCATCAAGGAAAAAAAATGCTCAACTGTTAACTAGTTCACATTCCAGCCAGTAGGTGGTGACAAAACTCCTATTGGGATCCTGGGAAGAGGAAACATAAGGTTCTTAGTTGGCGTTTGTGATCTACACCTTGAGTCAGAACCAGTTTGATGCAAATTTTCAACTCTTGTCCGAAAGGGGTTTGTCCTGCACTCTACAAATTATGAGATGTCCCATGTAGCGTTTTCCTTGGAGCTATGTAGGAAACACAGCAAACAATCGTGACAAACAATCTGGTCAGCACTGATGGTAAGACGGATTGAGTTTAATGCAGGGTATTAAACTGATGCTGCACAAGACTTCCCTGGGAGGAGGTTGACTTTCCACCAAGAGGTCACCAGTAAACACACGACCAGAGAACTAATAAAAAACATAAGTATTAGATTGGCTCAAAGCCCAGACGTATATCAATCAGACTTAAAACTTGATGTTCAAAGAGGCGCTCCTTCAAATCTGACCAAGCTTGATCTGTTTTGAAAAGAAGATTAAGCAAAAGATTCAGTCCCAAGTTGTGCAAAGCTGGTAGAGATGTACAGACTTGCAAGTGTAATTACAGTGAAAGACCGAAGCTTAATACAAATACATGACGTGTAATTTTCCTTTTGTTTCATTGATGCGCTTTGTCTTGATTTCTCACTCAAAAGCCTTTAAAGCACATTTATGTTTGTGGCTATAGTGTCACAAAAATGTCTAAATAATTTTATGAGACATTTTTTTAGAGAATACTGCGTTGGATGTTTGGTTTCTGCTGGTTTCTCCCTCCACCTCTCCTAGAGGTGTGTGAGGTTTGAACAATATTTCCAGGTATCTGACGTTCACCTCACAGTTATCCTTTCAGACTGGTTCGGCCTGACGGATGGGTTAACAGGCAACATTTTACCTGGTAACTGTTGCGAGGCAGCCTTCCTCTCTGCAGGCAACAGGTGCAACCACATCGCTTTCTTTTTGATTTAGTAGGAAATACTTATTACACCAAACCCATGCAAAGGCCATTTATGGCAAGTTGCTTCCTTATTTGTCCCCAGTCAGTTCTGCAGAAAAATGGTGAGGCCACAGTTTGACAAGATAAACAATGAAAGCCACGAATGAGCTACAGATTAAAACTCAAAGAGAAAGAGTCTCGTACAGCTGCTTAGTGCCATATTCTTGCACAAAATGAATCCAAATGCAAATTTTAGTCCCATTAACACAGAAACCCTCTCCAGTAAAGGAGAGATCTCTCAACGATGTGCTTCTTTGAAAATATTAAAATAAGCAATGTGAGTGCTTCAAAATGATCCCAAACAATGATTAAAAACAGGTTATGAGTTTATTCTTTTCTTTCATAATTCTTCATATTACACAACAAGCTTAGAGCTCAAATAATTTCTGAGATGCTATCAAGATAATTTCACCATACAGGAGAAAAAAAGAAAATAAAATGCGTCACTCCTGGATATTAAACCTCGTTCTATTTAAAGATTCTCTGAAAACAGCTCCCTCTATGTATTTATCTCTTCTTGCCTCACTGCTTCTTTCGCAGATGGACGTACAGGACTCCACTGACGAGAAGCAGAGGGACGCACAGCCACGCCAGGATGACGCAGAAGCCAAAGCGTCCATTGCTTGGATCTTTGGAGTTACTTAGAATCTCCTTTCTGTGGAAGGTGAAGATGAGGCAAGCGGCAAAGTCTGTAAAACCTGCAAGAATAAAAAAACCCCGTCATATTTACTGACACGCTACAGAATCTACCACAGCGCCTGAATCCAACACTAATGATCTGGCTGCAACAATGGTCATTTAATTCAGCATTTGATAAAACTTAAGATTATAAAGATAATGTTAAAAAGGTAATGTGGCTCAAATGTTAAAGTCTTTAATCATGACGCGTATGATAAATGATTTCAGGTAGTTTGCCCAGCTTTAATGTGACGTAAATTATTTGCAAAGCCAACAAATCTTTGGGATAAAGGTGTAACAACCTGATTGCATAAGTGTGTACGCCCTTAAACTAATAATATGTGGAAGCACCTTTTGATTCATTCGGTCTTCTTTGTTGACTTGGTAATATTTACCAATTCTGCTTCAAAGTTTCTCCACATATCAGATTGAGAGGAGTTTGAGTTCATCAGACAGCTAAGCTTGGCTTGTAGCTTATCTTTAGACGAAACTCTATCCTTAATCCAGAGAATACAGGCGACTAATGTCACAAAATACAGACAAAAACTCCTTCATCTGTTTATTTTTATTGTTCATGCACTCAGTGACGTACTTTATGATTCTTATCTCCAAATCGTGATAGATATAACTAGCAGGAAATTTACTTGTTTTGCTGTAAACCTCCCTGACCAGTTTCCATCCTTTCCTTGTATCAGTTTTAGAGAAACATTCTGTCTTAGCAGTTTTGATTAATATCTTTTTCAATCACCAATAACTTAGTCTTCACTGTATCATGGTTCACATATTTACATCGTATTGCCAAATGCTTTTGCTCATCTGCCTTCAGACACATTTACCAAATTCAGTTTGTTTAAAAGTGTGGTCTGGAATATTTCTTAGCTATTTTTCCAGAGGTCAGACACTGATGTTGGATGAGACATCTTGGCTCTCATCCGATACACCAGGCCAGTCAAATTCTTCTATGGGGAAATTTTTCTGCCATAATTTGACTGCACACATTTTCAGTTTGAAAGCAGGACTTCATGTCTTTCTTCTCAAAACTTGTAATGCTTGTACTCAAAACTTCTGCTCTCTTTCAAATATTTTCTGTGCTTTCTTGGACCTTTCTCCTCATGCTCAAACCCTGTCTCCGCTCGGATCAAACCTTTCTGCTCGGATCAAACCTTTCTGCACGCATGCAAATTCTTTTCTGCTCTTTCGGAACCAAAAGTACCGTCGCCTGGCAACCTCTCAGCCAATAGAATGAAAGTGTTGTACTAGGCGCGTTTGTTTCCTTCCAGCTTGGTGCCTGACAATATCTGTGCTCTCGACTTGCGGCAGTAAAATTCCCCCATATTCTTCCACACCAATATCATGTCTTTATAGACATTTCTTTATGAACTTGTGCGCTGTCATTTTAAAACAACAGAAGGCAAATTGTTTCTACAAAGTTGGAACAATGGGATTGATTAAAATACCTAAGTAAGTGTGCAATGAAAACATGTAGAGAGGAGTCTGGGTACTTGTAAGGGATATGGATATTTCTCCAAGTGCCTGTTTAAAAGTAAAAAACTTTTTTGAGCTTTATATCATAATATTGATATAACATAGGAGCCAGGTGTGGTGAAACAGGAAGACAGCTAAAAGCTGCAGGATTGAAATTTGACACAACGGTCTTAAAAAGACAGAAGCCCAATTTCCAGGCGTCAAATTAAGTCATATTTGGTATATACAGCATTTTTACAACAACTGAAGCTAACACAATTACTTGATTGTGCTATAAAAGGCCCTATGTGACTGGAAAATACAAAAAAAAAAAAAAAAACCAGAACACCAATATCAGCCATATCTAAAGCATTCATAATTATTTTTAAAATGTCTGATCTGGTCACTTTATCCCCTGAAAAATTCAGATATGGGAAGATGAGCCTGTTGTGTGAACGGGGCCTTTTGCCAGACAGAAAAGCACGATTTGTTCCTCTAAACAGCCTTCTCCTCTGCTCCAGAGGACTGATCTACATTCCCACTTGGTGACGTAAGTTTTGGATGCAGCTGCTCGTCCAGACCTCATTCCACATGGAGTTTGTCTGCAGCAGGCTGGTGACCTCTGAACTCTGTGTGCTGCAGGATCTAGGATCTTATACATACTTAATGGCTTAGTTTTTGACATTAATCTCTTCTACTTTGTTATAACACTAACAGCCGACTGTCAGTTTAGTAGCAAGAAAACTCAAGACTGGACTTTTTGCACAGTTAAAAACTTAATTTAATTATTTGGAGGCTTGAGCAAATATGTGTGTTAAATAAAATAGAGCAGAAATACAAAGGGGAAATTCAGGTGTAACAGAAGCATCAGGTATAAAGGCTCACACAAAAAAGAGTTACTGAAGTGTTAAAAGCAGTACATAAAAAACAATATTGGCAACAATAATAGTGATGATAATATACTGTACAAAACTGTAACAGAAAATACTGTGTGGTTCTTAGAAACACTCGCGATCCAAGGGATGTGCAACTGAGCCGGATCACTTTTACAAAAATGTACATATTGTGCATATGTGTTGAACATTGAAAAAATAAACTATTTTCAGAGAAAATGTGTGGAAATGTTATTTTAAAATGAGTAAGAACTGGGCAGGTGATTGAGCAAACGTCATCATGTATGTAAATACTTAATGATTTTGTTGGAAGCAGCGTTTCTTTGTCCTGACTGATACATTTGTCGAGTATTTCTTTTTATCCCTTTGATCCTTTCCAAAGTCCAAGAAAATCTGACTCAGATATCAGAACTTCATTTAAAGTTAATCAGATTCCTTAAAATTAATCTCAGATTTGTTTGTGTTAAGTTTAATCGTACATGTTGATGTCAAACAGGTTTTAAAACAATTTGTTATTGTTTTGAGATCCACTCTATATCTTTAATATTTACTAAGATAAAGTCATAAAATTACCTGCGAATGCCTGGCAGAGGCCTGTAAAGTAGAAGAGACGTCCCTTGGACAAGAAGATGAGCTGACCCAGAAAAACCAGGAGAGAGACGGACGAAAAGACCACAGACAGGATCATGAGGGCCTGAACGGACTGGAGCCAGTCTGGGAAAAGTGGGGTGGGGGGAGAAAAGGAGTGTAAGATAGAACAATAAACACAATATTTACTCAAAAGAAGAATCTAATTTGTATAAGTTGAGTAATTTGTTGATATGTTACCGCTTTCGGTGGCTGCTGCACAAACCCAGGTTTGCGTGGAGTTCGTGTAGAAGCAGTTGTGCCAAAGGTCAGTGATTTCTGTCTCTGTCCAAACCCACCAGGACTGCAACGATGAAACCAGTTAGTTAAAAGCTCTGGACTGCATGTCTCCTTTTGTAAAAGCAGAATGTATGATGGCGCCCTCTAGTGTTTAAACAAGGATAGAGCACATTCAAACTAATTCTCCATCCAACCTTTTCCAGAGTGGCGATGAAAAGCATGGCCAAGCTGACCAAATGCAGGACAGTCACGTATACCAGCAGACACACCATGGCTGTTTGCAGCAAAATACGTCCTGCGGCCAAGCAATCAAAACAGAAGAAACTATTGTTTAACCATTAAATAATTTCCAGCAGACACACTTTTACCAATGATAAACATTTTATTTTTCCGTGTTTTAAAATGCAGAGAGTAAATTTGTGGCTCCTGAGGAAACTCAGCTCTTTCATCATGCAGCTTTTCACCTGTGATGAGGATCTTATTTATCAAAGCACAAGAAAGAGAAGTGGAGGTGGGGCCACTTTCTGAGGCAAACTTTGTTACTTCTTAAATCATGCAACAAAACATTAAACTTTTTCACCAAAGATGTTGGATGAAGTGATTCTGTTAAGGTTGGTAATCTTCTGCTATATTTAACAACCAGAAGGCACAGGAAATGTTTTTAAGGCTTGTGGCATGCTGCTAAGACTAATTTAATAAAAAAAAACTAAACAAAACCAGGATTTTGATTTATGAAAATTAAGTTAATTAATGTCACATATATTTAAAAGTCCCTGCAGGGGAAGAAAATGCTGTATTCACTCAGTTCTGCTTTTCTGTTGCGAAGGGAAATAAAATTCTATATTTAAATAATGACGTTGTAATATAAATGACGTGTTCAGATGCAGCAAGTAAAATAAGTATTGAACATATCACAACTTTTAATTTTAAACATATTTCTCAATTACACATTGACCCAAGTAGTGCATGAATGAAAAGAAAACAAAATAAATAAAAATCTGAAATTAAGTTATGTGTAACAATATGAAATGACACAAGATTTAAGTATTAAATACTTAATGATTTTCATTTAGTACTTTGTATTTGGTAATGAAAAGCTTCAAAACATGGAGGAACAGCTCTGCACTGAAAGCTCTGCATCTTTTTTGTTATTTTGACCATTTCTCATTTAAATAAATGTTACATTTTTGCTTAGAATTTCAGAGACATGTCAGTAGTTTATAGAATAAAAGAACAAAGTTCTTTCTACTCAAACATTTACCTACAAAGAATAAAATCAGAGAAACCGATTATTTTAAGTGGTCTCTTAATTCTTTCCAGAGGTGTATATTTACCTAGATGTTTTTAGTTGTGATGGATTTAATTATCCCTTCAGCTGCAGTTTGTCCAAAAAGTTGCAGGCAGTGAAAAATAACATTTTGAATTAGCTAGCCAGCCGTCGTCTGATTATGATAAAAGTGAAAGTACCGTAACCACATTTAAATTTAAAACTTGCTCCTCTTCACTTATCTGAAATAAATGCACCATGTTGCAAGTGTACACCCTAATATTTGGACTGTTAGTAAAACCTTTAGCTGATAAAAATGCATCCATTTTCACCCTGATCTCTGGAATTACTTTCAAATAAATCCTGACATTCAGTGTTAATGTTTAGGATGGAATATGGACATAAGCATCAGTTCATTGCTTCTTCTTCTTGCTAAACGTTTACATTCCAGTTAGAACAAATTGATTTGTGATAAAGCAATACAGTACGTTGCCATTGTCAGTGTAACGTATCCACAGTAAAACTCTAGACAGGGAGGCTTGATCCTTCCATGTGCCGTGTTATTGTCAGGAAGTGGTCAGAGGGAAATGTGTTTGAACGACTCTTTGACTATATGCAGATGTAACTTTGGAGTCTTACAAATGCAAACCAGTCATAAATACACAAAACCGTCATTCTACTCGTGTGAAACACTCAGTCCAAAGCTATTTTAGGACATTTAATTACGCCTGCAAGCTCTCTGGTTAACATCTTCATAAAAATATGCAATGATCTATTTTGGTGTATGTAATCTAATGTGCGCCAGGCTGCTGCAAAGAGAAAAACTTACCGTTATGTTCAGAGCAGCAGGATATAAACTCCTGGATCCTCTGATGGTTCAGCTGCTGTTCTGCTGTTTTCCTCTCGTCTTTTTTCTGTGGAGGCGTTTGGGAAAATTAACTTGAAGAAAAGAGTGCAGAGGAGGAATGCAGAGTTGGGCATAGGAGGGGTTCTCTACACCCATTTCCTCAAAAACGTTTCCCTGCCCTCCCCCTAAGAGCTGCGGTCAACAGATTTCTGGTGCTGTGTTGGGCAACTGTACCAGATATATAGCGTTTCCCTGGTGATGCATAAACACACAAATTAATGACCAACACTGTATCCAACACAGCAAAATACTCTTTGTTTGATTTTCCATTGTGAACTGGAAACACAAGGATTGCAAGAGCAGGATTCTACTATTTCTGCAAATGTCTTCTTGGTGTCCGTCCAGCTGTTCATAAAAGCTACAACTTCCTACATGTGGCAGCTGGGAAAGAGACAGGAAAAAGCAGATTACTTTTGATCGCTAATGAGCAGGAAGTCTCAGACCACCCAGAGCACAAAACAACAGCGGAAGAAATTCTGACTTAAATCAAATAAAAGTTTCACTTTTTATTATTTAAGTTTCATTCTTTCTCTCTCTAAACAGTCTTTTTTTTAATTTAATTGACATTGACTTACATTTGGGTGTGTTGATATGCTTGATGTATAAAATTAGCCAATAATATATGATGCATCTCAAGCTGTAAAGAAAATACTTCCAAACTACAACACCAGTGATACAGACAGATTATCCAAAGTATTTAAAAACTGTACTCAAGTAAGAATAGCACGACTTCAACATACTTTTATTCAAAGTAAAAAGTAGCCGGTTAAGAAATTACTCAAGTAAGAGTAAAACAGTATTTGGTAAAAAAAAAAGAGAAAAAAATCTACTTGAGTACTGAGTAACTGATTAAATTATTAATCATTTAATATTTAAAAATTACATCATCAGAGTAAAGTTTAGTGAAGATTTTGGTGTTTTAAGAACCAAAAGGACAATAATTTATCCAAAATCAGGCAAAATACATTTTTTTCCAAGTTTCTTTCAGTATAAAACTTATGAAACGTCAACAAAACCTCCAGCTGTGTGTCTGTGTCTGGTGATTTTCTGGTTAAAACATGTTTGTTCTTCATTCAATGGGAAGAGAAACCAGAATTTTTACTCAAGTAAGAGTAAAAATACTTCAGAATAAAATTACTCAAGTAAAAGTAAGAGGTACAGGTTAGTAAAAATACTCATAAAAGTTTTTTTTTTTCAAATAAGTTACTCAAATAATGTAACTGAAGAAATGTAACCAGTTACTACCCATCTCTGAATATACTGCCTACTCACATCCTTTGTACTTTTCTACATTTTGCCCCTTTACATCCACAAACTTCCATGTAAACAAACACAAAGTCACTCATAACTGTGAAATGTGATTTATATTCAGTGCCCTTTACTGTTTTACACTTAAATCCAGTGGAAGGCACAGAATATAATATAAACATCTTTCATTGTCCCAAAGTGGGGAGGTTTTGGTGTAGCAGCCAGTTAAAGTTAAATTAAAGTGACATTCAAACTATAAGGTAAATGAAAAACAAAACATGAAATAAAAGAACTGAAAAAAGAAAGAAAGAATGTTTTAGGGTGGTGTGTGCATTTTAAATGATATGGCACATTTAAATACTGCTCTGCATTTTGAACTCCAAATGTTTTTAGCTTTCTACTCCTGTAAGGCTAATCTCAATAGTCATAATAGCACCGGTATGATGTAAGGTAATTACAAATGATGCTAATTATAGCAGGTATGTTACACATATAGTGTAGCTGAGGAATGATAAAGTACAGTTGTAGCACACTAACGGCAAATTTACAGTATAGTTATTATAAATAGTGTACTCAGATTAATAGAAATGTGCAGCTGAGTTAAATAATTTAAAAAATGCACAAGATGTGCATGTATCTAGACAGAAAAACGTTACAGACTATTTACAAAACTCAGAAAAACTTTGCAAATATCAGCTGGAATGTGCAGGGAGCAGTGGTGTTACAAAGTCTAACAGCTGCTTTGGGCTGCCATGCAGCAATCTGTCACTGAAGGAGCTCTGCAGTTCAGCAGCAGCTTCTTATTTGGAGTGGGAGACGGTGACGCTATGTAGCCAGAGTCCTACTGTTTCCCACCACCAGCACTGAGTCAAGAGGGCATCCGAGGACAGAGCCTGCCGTGGGCCCCTCCCACGTCCCCGAGCTCAGACAGGTGGTCAGTCCCACAGGTGAGGTTCAGAAAACCTCACCTGCACACAGAGACCCCACTTTCAGGAATCAACGTTAAATGTTTTCCATGTGTTGCTTGCTGTTCTTCTCTGGAAAACACACCAGCTATGAATCTCAGGCTCTGAAAGGAGTGAAGGGATTACTTACATCCACAAGGGGGCGTCCTGAACTGTCTTACACCAAACACTGAGTGGGAAAGATAATTAAACCTAACCATAGTTATTGTTTTAGCATAATGTAGAAAATATGACATTAGTTACACACAGAAAATGTGCATTTTAACTCTATTTGTGGTTTATGATAGTATAAAAATCTAAAAAAAAATAAGCTCTTTGCTTATATTCTGTATTGTTCAATGAACTGAGAGACTGCTGTGATTTTCCCCTCCATGTATGGGAAGCACTCCTGCCATGACGCTGTGACAGAAAGTTCTTAGGGGGTTAACTGTTGTCTTGTCTGCACATTATAAGTTCGGCTTTACTGCTGGATGTTTAAGTGTGCATATTATTCAAACTGGCAACACATCGCCCTGTGCACATCATCCCCACCCTGGTGGCAGCTTTATTCTGTGGGCCTGCTTAGCAAAGACACAATGCTGGTCAGAGCTGATGGGTAATGGAAGAGAAACCTGGACTGGAGCAGATGCTCACTTTCCATCAACAATGAAACAGAACAATGATGTATGTATCAGTGTTCAGAACTAAAAGACTATAGCTGGACCTACACATTATATTTATGCATGAGCTTCCATCTAACTGAGTCTTTTTGCATGGAAGAATGTGGAAATAATAATAATAATAATAATAATAATAATAATAATAATAATAATAATAATAATAATAATAATAATAATAATAATAATAATAATAATAATAATAATAATAATAATAATAATAATAATAATAAAACTGTCTCTTGATGTGCAAAGCCGAATTCAATTAAACTCAGTTCCGAAGAGAGTTTTTAAAATATCTTAAGTATTATCGCCCATCCCTTTTGGGTTCTTGTTTTGTTTTTAGTTAAGTTGTGGAAGAAAAAATAGGTAGGAGAAACGATCAACACGTCACCCAAACAGCGTGACGTACCGAACAGTTTGGTACCCTGTGACGCCTTCAGGGACCACCGGACAAATCACTGCGGTTCAAACTTTATATCGCTCTCTTGCTGTCATTACTACCACAGAACGTGATTATATATACTTTACATATTCGTCTCGTACCATGGTGATGGATTTTAGTTTAGATTTCAAGTTTTCTTGTCATCACCTGGGACTTTTAGGGCTGTAGTTACTAAATCCTACGTTCGGGAGTACGTTGAACGCATCTCTCGGTCCGAGTTTATAACTGTTGACCGAAGGAAAGAGAAATCAACTTCTCTTATGTTTATCGTTCTTCTGAATCTCGGCGTTTGTTAGCATTTTTGTAGTAACTTGGACGTTTATTTTTGTTTGTCTTTTTTTTGGACAATTCCAAGAAAAGGGCGTCTTTGTTTACACACATCACAACTCAAAGTTGTTTCTCGATTCAGGACTGGACTGATGGCTCGAGCAGAGGTACTGAAGATATATTTTTTCTTAATAGCTGGAAGAGCCGAAACGTAAAACTTTTAAGACGCAGCAGCTCTCCTGAAAGCACGGTTCTCCGCAAAAACCAAAACCAAAAACCGATTCACCTGGTGTGAATTCACCGTTGTACTTCGTTTTCGGATCCATCCAGCGGAACTTTGCAGACGATCCCAGCCGCGAAAGAAAACAGCGACTCCAAAAGCTAACAGTTCTCACCGCAGCCCTTAATAGGGCCATCAAAATAACACCATTTTTAGAAACGTTTTTGTCGTTGTTGTTTTAAAAACAAAAATCATCCACGTACATTTAGAAAAACACAAACTTAAAAGTGAAATTGTCTAATCATTATTTAGCAGAAACAAAGATGAAGTATATGCAGTGTTTGTAGTGAAGATATAAACAACAGACGAATGTTTTAGCCTTTAATGAACACAGTAAGAACTTTAAACGTGCATATTTTTGGAGTTTAGATTCAGCACGTTAAATAGTTATTTATCCATTTATGCGGCTTTGCTGTCATATTTATAGGATGTCTGGAGAAGTTTGAATTTTTCTTTTGCATTGTCTAAAAGTTATATCCACCTGTTTGACCATGATCATCCATCTATCCAATTATCTATCAAATTCCTGCTGCTAGCTCAAAGTGAATTTTGTTTTTATATTTTAAAAATGACCCCTGAGAGATTTTTAAATGTGTGCCTGAAAACGTAAAAAAGATTGAAAGTCAAGACCCTATAACAGCATATTTTCTAAAGCGCTTTACATGACTAGAAGGAAAAATAAAACAATAAAATCACATTGCAGTGACAAAATGCAAGGATAAACAATGTTCCAGTTAATATTAATCAAAGGCATCTCTAAGCTAAATGGATTTAGCCTTAATTTAAGGAACTCTGTGTTTAATCGGTTTTCTAGAAGTGTGTTCCAGATTAGTGAAGTATAAAAGCTGGATGGGTCGTTTATCGTCGTGTTTTGGAAGATGTTTATTTCCTTTGTGGATTCCAATTCATTTCAAGAAGCTAAAATCAACACAAGCTCTACAGGCATAAAAGTGCTGCCTATTGCTTCACATAATCCTGTCTGTGCTTCTTCTCCCAGGAGCTGGAGCGGATCGTGACGTGGCTGACTGAGGAAGGTCTTGCACCTGAGGCCTCCAAAGAGGCTCAGCTGGCTTTCCTGTGGCGTACCTTCCTTCACACACGCAGCTGCCTGGATAGCGTGACCAAGGATCTGGAAACAAAACGCTCGCAACATTTCGCAGAGATGGCAGAGGTAGATTATCACTGCTTAGCTAATCGGCGCTGTCTGGGGCTGTAATGATGAGCAAGGCGATCTTTTTGTCTGCAAGGTACGCAAGTCCTTGGAGCAGATCAAAATCTTCACAGAGCAGAAAGACGTTTTGACTCAGGAGATACAAGATGAGAACGAACAGCTCAGAAAGCAGCTGCTGCACCTCGTTTCACTGCAAGGTGGGACTTTCACTTGCACTTTGTGTAAAAGTTTGAGTAACTATAGGCAGCTGACAAAACCTCTGGCATATTTTCAGTGCTTATTTCTGACTGCAGTATGAGCCACTTTCTGCTTCCTTATCTATTTTCCGTTCTTAATAATTGATTAAATGTAGCACTTTATTGATGTGCTGTCTCTGCTATCAATATCTGTCTTCATGTAGTCTTCGGTGAAATCATGGGGTTGAAATCATTACATTTCAACCCCAGAAATGTAATGATTATGGGTTAAATTACATCCGCCTCTCCGACTCCTTTCTTCCAGATTCCCAGATAAATGAAGTTGCTAAAATGTTGTACCAGCAGGGCCTCACTGAGCTGGTTCACAGCTCCCCCAGTGAGCAGGTGGCGTATCTCCTGGTGGAGAGGGCTTCCCTGCTTGAGACCAATCAGGATCTTGGCGATGGAGACCCAGAGAGTCGACCGAGGACCAACGCAGAGCCACTGAACCCCGACATATGTGCGGTTGGTGAAAGAATAGAACCAAAACTATTATTTTCGTGGTGTAATTTTTAAAGTCTTCACAGATAAAAACTGTCAAGGTAAAAAAAAAAAAAAAGTGAGATTTATTGGGAGTCGAATGTGTTTTTATCTCAGTCCAGTGTTGAGACTCTAATGAATTCTGCTGCACTGGTTTGCAACCTGAGCGTTATAAACATTTGTCTATGATGCTGATTAAGACCAAGAAGTGAATTCACATCAGTTTTTGAAGACTCTGCATGAGTGACAGGTGCATTTCTGAACCGATTTTAAGGCGCTTTAATTGCTTTTTGAAAGTAATTAGACGATTCAGGTCACCTGAGAAGGATTATTGTAACCATTTTGTGTAAAAACTTAAACTAAATGTTGGATTGAATTTGCTCACTGGAGCATTCATCTTTAGAACATCTCTATTTTTCTTGAAGCTTTATTTTTGTTTGGTTTTGTTGCATTTTTAATATGATCTAAGCCCCCCCTTTTTTTTCTTACAATTTTATAAAACAGATTTTTTTGTCCAGTTCCTATTTGTTTTTCTTACAGTAAAGTAAAATCTTACAAATTTAGAATTGTAATATTTGTGCATAATTTCTTCTTTACAATATATACTTATCACATACTCTATTTCCTCAATTTATGTATCATTTAGTTGTATTTGCTTAGTAATTATTTTACTGTAAGTGCAGTAGCCTGAACATTTTGTTTGCATAATTAAGGTCTTAACCCCTTTAAAGCACTTTGCATTTGATTGATTGAACAATAGGTTGCAGCGGTTAAGTTAATATGTTTTTCCTTTTTTTTGATTATTATGTAAATAATTTCTGGTATTAATTGTAATTTTGCAGCCCGCCCACAAGAGGTCGCCACGACCTTTACAAAGCTCCTGGAAGAAAATATTTGGACTCCATAAGACTTTGCAGAGCAAGCACACCTTCGTACCTGTACGTATACGAGCTTCTATATGCAGCGCTAAGAAAACGTGTTTAGCTCTCTTACAGATTTTCTGTTTTTGCTTCTGTGTTCCCTTTAAAAATGCGTGAGAAAAAAAAATCACGTGAAGAAAACTTGTGTAAATACAAAATACAGTTTTAAAATTGTGATTTTAAAATAAGTGGGAAACAAAACTATCCAAACCAAGTCAGCTCTGTATTAAAAGCTAATAGCTCACTAAAGCTAAAACCAGGATTTGATGAGTGTTTGGGGGATTTTTCACAAAGAGCTCAGTTGGTTTGGATAACTTTCTTTTCTCAGAACATTTGTCCAATATTACAGTTTTTTCAATCACTTTGGTGCATTTGTCAGAACAGAACTGTAATTCTCAAAGCTATTTGCCCAATCTTCATATTATTGTGTCTCTCATGCACATCAAGAAAAGCAGTTTCTCATTTCTTTCAACCAGTTGAAAATGCTTTGATGTATCCATGAGAGTGATTATGTACAGTTCTCTACTTTTTCCTACCTTCTCTGTTGCTTTTGTCATGTTGACTAAAATGTGTAGTTATCTCTTGAATCATCTCACCCTAAGCAACATTTAAGCAAAAGTCTTAACATGCAAAGGTGTCATAACATGTTGGGCATATTTCTATACTTCTTCATTAGCCTTTTCTTTCTAAGTCTGTCCTGAGTTGCTCCCAGGTGAATCCTGACGTTCTCCAAATGTGTGAGGCATCTGCTCAGTCAAAGATCAACCAGTTTTCTGAAATGGCTCAAAGTTGCACCTCATGAACCATCAACTGGCAAGTATATAGATTATACTGTATAGCTGGAGCACAAGACGATGTTACGTTTCTGAGAATGAGAAGACGAGGGACTGGACGGGGTCAGCAGCCAGAGAGAAGAGGAAGAAGTTTGGAGGCAAAACAGAAGAGGCTGAGGGCATCTGCCACTTTCCTGTTGCTCCAACATCATCAGGCAATGGATTGTTTTTTCAACATGGAGATAGAAAGTATATGAATACTCACCTGTAATTCCTGCAGCACTTTCCTCAAGGAGATCATCTTATGTTACCGTTTCTACTTTTTTTTTTCCTTTGGGTTCTGTTTTCCTTTCTGTATCACAATGACGATGTTGACATGGTCAACAAATTACAGGAAATGTGAATCTTGTCATAAAACCTTTAGCCATAGTTTCCACCAGAACGTCCCTGTAGAGTACCCTTATATTTACAGCATGGCTTATCAATTTGAAGGTCTTATTTGCACTCGATGAAACAAGGACTTGTCTTACTGAGGCATCGCTGTGTTCACCGACACGGATATTTCATTTTGAGAGATGAGCTAAGGATTTTGAGAAAGACTTTGGCTTTTGCAGGTAATCTGTGGTGTTCTGTTTGCACAAATTGTTTGGGAAACGTGTTTACCGTTTTGCAAATGTTGAGAATTGTGAGGGTTCTTACATAGACCAGCCAGAGAGACGCTGAATGGAATCCAAAAATAATCTTAATTTATTACAAAAAAAGTTCAAAAATAGTTAAACAATGAAGAATCGGGCCCAAAACTGAGGTCAACATAACAAACTACAACTCAGGTGGTAACACAAAGAACTCAAGCACAAAACTGACCTAACAAACAAGACATGAGGGGAACTTAAATAGTGGCTGATCAGACCACTGCTGACAGACGAGGGCTAATTAAACATACAAGAACTTAAACAAATACTAATCAATACAATACCAAATCTTTAAATTAAATAAACATAAAAATGACATTACCAAATAGAAGAAACATTAAAGAAATGGTCAAATTAAACTAAAGAAAACCAAATTTCCCCGTCCCCTGACAAACAAATGGAACGGCCCGCTGAGGAGGTTTTGCCAGCCATATAAGGACGTCAATTAGCTGGAGCTCTTCTGTGACCCTCCAGCAGCAGCTCCAAAGGAAACTGGCAACTCAAAAAGAAATTAATTTGTTGCATTTAACAAAAATATAAAGAACTGTCAAATAAAGTTAAATAAATGTGTGCACAGCAAATAGTTCACTAAAAAGTCAGGCTAATGAAACTAATTTTTAAAAATAAAAATAAACTATTCACTAATTAATATCTAAACTAATGTTAAGGATAAAAAAAAAAAAAAAACGATCACCATTCAGGTCTGTGTGACAGTACGGTCAGCTGTCACAAGAATGATTCGAGAAATGCACCAACGCGACTGAGAAAATCTGCAAAATATCTTTACTGATCTTGTATCAGCACTGTCACACTAAGCAGCAGTGTATTCTGCATGCACTAACAAACTGTGGAGCTGCTTTTTCACAAAGCACCAGCATGCATGTCCTGCATGCAGGAGATGCACCAGCATGCATCTCCTGCATGCTGGTGCTTTGAGATCCTTAACGCCACGTTTTGTCTTTTTTTTTTCAGTGATACTAATCTTGTACACCAGCATCAGATAAACTTTGCATGACCTCAAGTTCAAGCTCCACTCGTGCATATTTCTCCAGATCATATCTCAAGGTGTTGTCTCTGTCTTAGTTTTTTTTTTTTTTTTTTTTTTTTTTTTTTTTAGTCAAATTTTTTGTTGCTATTTGCCAACATTTAAGTTGCTTTAGATTTATGGAAACGTGTGTCTTCATCCCCTTCCAGGGCGGGGACACACCTTTGGCTGGTGAACCAAGATGCTTGGAGAAGGAGTGTTCCCGACTGGAGCGGGATGTGGAAGAAGGTTCCCGCAGGCTGGCCATGGCCCACAACGAGATCCGGCATTTGAAAGATGAACTGGAGTCCGCTCACTTTACCCAGAAAACATATGGTAAAACGTATTAGTCAGTCACTGACAGAGTGGTAAAAATGGCCTCTTACAGATTACTAGTGTGTGGTTTTTTTGTAACACCCCCAAATGTTTCGTTTCCAATCAAATCAATTTTAATGTTAGACAAATATATTAAAAAAAAAGGTCTGTGGGTCTTTTGTGACTTCCTGGATGAGTTGTTGATGCACTCAGAGGATTTTTGGTAAGCCGTATAGTGGCTTTGTCACCTTTCCCAGGCAAAAACCTTTTTACTAGAATTTCTTTAGATTGTTTTTAGATGACGTTAGTTGTCCCAAAATCCGTGTGAATCCATGATTTAACTGGGAAGAAATTACATTTTCACAAAAGCCCAGGTTGGTTTGAGTGGTTTGTTTCCTGAAAAACTACCATTTTGTGTTTAATTAGATTATTGTCTGAAATCAAACTTTAATGTTCTGAAAATCTGTGACAAAAAAAAAAAAGCACAGAGGAAATCTTAAGATTTCCCATGTTTTCACGGCTCTCTTTGCCACCGTTTTAAGAGGAACCCTGTAAATGTAACATTTCTGCCTTCTGTGTTTCAGAGCCTGAGCTGCAGGCAGCACAGGAGGAGGTGAAGCAGCTTAGGAAGGAAGTAGGAAAACTAAAAGAATATGGTAAGCCATCATTCCCAGTTGTGTTTTAATTAAGTGTTATTTGCACAAAGTTAAACATAAACCAAAAAAAAAACACCACGACATGTACAAAAACTGACCAGCTTGATAACATCAGTCATCTGAAAGAAGCATAATTTGCTCCAGAATTTCCTGGCAGAGACTTGACTCCCTAAATTATTTACCAACGGTGGAATTTCTTATCTTAAAAATCTTCCCATTACTATTGAATGGCCTTTGCTGTACGATTACGTCACTCAGCTTTATTTTTAATTGTTTTGGACAGCACAAAGTGTCACAAAGTAACTGTTGCCCTGGATATAGGCCTTGCATTTTAATAAAAAGGTTATATAAAAGTAAGACCAGCGCAAGTTCGGCTTACAAGCAGACAAAACCCATTTCATTTAAATCGATGCCTTAAATCAGGGGTCCCCAAACTACGGCCCTCCTCATACCAGAGAGCATTCAGTGTTTTTTTTCATATATTGTATTTTCTGGTTTATATGTGGATTTTTCTTCACCCACCAGGGGCGCTCTTGAGCAGATGTGAAACTAACTTTCCCTCAATGGAATATATATACTAGTCAGTCCCAGTCACCGTTTCACTCACGGTTTTTCCATTTGCATTCTGGGTAAAAATCTATCTAAAAGCGCGAATGTAACTAAGACCGGCCCCGACCAGAGAAAGGAACAGCTATGTGGCCCTCGCAGGAAAAAGTTTGGGGACCCCTGCCTTAAATGATAACACATCTAAAAATCTGAAGCATATAAAAGTTTGTGCACACATAGGGCTGTGGTTATTCATGTAGTTACACCTTTTTCTACCACGTTTTCTTTCACTAAACTTTCCAGTGATATTTTTGAATACAGCCAGCTTCTTTGCCTCTTACCTTATAGAAAGTGTTTTCCTGCTAGAAAACCAACAGAGAGCGAAACTGGCAGTTGAAAACTGAGTGAGAAGTACGATTTCTGACCAGTTTCAGGTGGCTGATTACAAACCGCGTGCATCTATGAGGGACCACAAACAGGCAAACTGAGGGAAGGAGACTAACACGGCGGAGCTGAGTCAAGACTCAGTGGGATAAGATAATAAGACTGATTAATGATCCAACTGCATAAAGATCAGAACATAAGATGACAAAAATACAGAGGAATTAACTGAGTACAGTAATATGGATGTAAACAAACCACAGAGAATTGATCGAAAATACAAACGGAAAACTAAAACTCAGATTACCCGGGGTCGTGACAAACTCAACAGACATAACTGCTTAAAAGTCTAATTAAACTAAATCCTATGTGTCTCAGATTTTTAATAACGTAACTGAGAAAAATGTACTTTTATGATTTTCTACTGTATTGATATGAAGCTGTATTATATTTAAAATGTCTTCTGAGTGTATGGGACATTATCAAAACCAACTACTGCTTTACTAAAAATGAAACAACATAGTTTGTGAATATTTATCATCAGTAATCAGACGAGTCAATAACTTAAAATTTCTTGTTTTATATAAAGAAATGGTTGAGCTGCGGAAGGCCAAAGAGCTTAATGACCGTCTGGATGTTGAGATCAGAGCCTTGAGAAACAGAGTCCGCTCTCTGGATGCAGAGAAAAAGTCTCTGGAGAAGACGGTAAGAAACTTTCTGACACAAAATAGTCTGCATGAAGGGCAGGTATGAACCATCCAAACCAAACTGGTGTCCTGTATGTTGGAGATAAGAGAAGAACTGGAGATTCTTCTCGTCTGGAGAGTACACACAATCACAACGTGCGCTTTAATTTACTGATCCACATTGGATCAAAATGGGTTCAAATGAGTGTCCCCATTGATATTTGGATAAATGTCAATAAAAATTAGCAGACAAACTGCTGTTTTGGAGCAGTCATCAATGTTCATGTTTAATTCTGACAGAATTGGAAGAGTTTGTTTAAATATCTTGGTTTTCTTGCAGAGACCTGCCTTTTAAATACAGTCTATACATTTTCAAATGGGTTTTGGTTGAAATAATATTAAAATGCTTTATCTATTTGAAAAAAAAATCTACCTTAATTGGAAAAGGAAATTTGAAAGAAAAAAAAATTACATTTAAAGATGCGTTTTAAGAAAACTAGGGCAAACCTAGCTTTGCAATGAGAGCATGCTTTGCTGCTTTTTTTTCCAAACAAACTGTTAAATTGTCATGTAGAAGTGAAGAAACAGAAACCACTCTGGTTTTCTAGACATTTCAGTAAATGTTTGATCGTCCTTCTGACTGTAAGAAGACTGCAGTGCAGGGAAATAGTAAATCACAGTATTTGTCGTCATCCTTGAAAAACATCCTGCTTTAATTTATTAATCCTGTTTTAAAGAATACATTTGGTTTGTGAATGGACTTTAGCATGAAGAGATGAATTTTCATCCTTGAATCATAATTTATAAACTGCTGCAGCCAAATTTTACACAAGATTTATAAACACCAGCTGTTCAAAATTAAAGAAACACAAATTAAGTCACAAACAGTTTTTATAAATTCATCTGAAAACGATAAACTCAGATTTTTCTGACTCTTTTCTTTCTTTATCAATCAATCATCATCCTCTGTGAACTTCATACCAAAGTTTCCAACCAAGCAGCATTGCACTGATGATTGCTGGACTAAATCTAGAGCTGAAACTGCCAGAATATGATTTCTTAATTAAATATTAGAAAGTGTATTTTGAACTTAATTTCTGCAGTTATTGTATTAGAAAGATTGAGATACTGTCTGAATGGGAAACTCTATGGTTTCAAAAAAAAGGTGGGAATGTGTTCAAAATTAAAAGACCAGTAGTGTGAACCCGGATGATGTATATCTTTCAGTTTATGTATAAATTAGTTACTTTTCTCAAATAATTTCTGTAATTTATGTACATGCCTTCTGTATTTTGTTTTCTGTATCTGTTCTGTCCATGTTTTGCCCTGTTATTGTTTTTTTCCTCTTTTTTACTGTATAAAATTTCAAACCATGTAATAACATAATATTTAAAAAAAAAAGTGTATTTTGGTAGGATTGTGTGAAGCAGCAATTTCCAACTTGACTTTTAAAACGTTGCACATCAGTGTGAAAGTCAGTTTGATCCTGAGCTTCGGTCTAACGGCTAAATCAAACGGCACATTTGAATGTTTTGATTTAAAAAATACTGCCAGTTGTTACTAGTTGAAGAAGTGCGAACGAGTTGCATGTGAGCGGTGCCGAATCTGTTTGTTTTAGATGGCGTGTCAGCAGGAGGACGCTGAGCGGCTGGAATCAGCCCTGAAGGGGCAGCAGATGTTATTAACGATAGACGTACAAGTTGACCAGGACAGAGGAGAAGATAAAGTAAGTCTCTTCACTTGAACTGGAAATGCAGAACATGATCCAGTGCAACCAGAGCCTTTCATTGGCTGATTCAGATGTGCATTACTGAGACTTTAACATAGTTTTGATTCGCCTGAGCTGCGTTTTTCTGGAGTTGTTTCAGCCAGAAACTGTTTGGAAGCTTCATTATGCAGTTTAGGAGAATAAATTATGTTGGAACGTTTCAAAGCTCTGCGTCTTAACCCATAAACCAGGACTGCGGTGAAATATCTGATAACTTTTGTTGAATAAACCAGCTGGTTGCAGCCAGCTTCAGAAACGATGAAAAGATGCAAACAAAGGAGAGAAAATCACCCGTTCATCATTCTGACGGACCGATAAAATCCGGAGTTGTCTTTTTGGACCAGTCCAACAAGTTGCTCAACGCACCACAGTTGTTGGTTTGGGCTAACAGGAGTGTAACAGAAACAGAGGGACTGTAGGGTTGGTCTAATAATGTATTAAAAAAAACAAAAACAGCATTAATTTAAGTATCTGATGTATTGGTGCTGTGTGGGAGACGGGAACTACAATTTCTCTGAGGGAAAGTCCCAAAGAGATAGTTTCTATCTATCGATCTGTTTTCAAAGCCGTTCAAGATGCCCGTGTTGATTTCTTCTTTCTAGAGACAGAAAGAGGAAATGGTTTTAGACTCACAGATGTATTGGTGAGTGAAATGGTTTCACACAGAAATGAAACAATTTCACTCTATGAAATGGTTTCACAGAGTCTAAAACCATTTCATTTCATGGTAAAATGCACAATAGATGCACATACAGCCAAAATAACTGGTTTCAGTTCTTAACTGACCACCAGCAGTAAATGTGAATGTAAATGTTGGTAAATGTGAAACATTTCAGGCCCGCGACCTTGTCAGAGCAGTTTGTAAATGTTAAATTTTATGTGACGTCATCTTAACGACTAACTACACGGTGGTAAGACTGAATGCATCTTGAATAAGAAAATGTTGGCATGATTTCAGTTGGTAACAAACAGAAAAACGCATTAATTTGATGGTCCGGTTGAGGTGTTTTCTTTTGAAACAATCTGTTGCATCTCCATGGAAACATGATTCGAAATATTCACCTAACGAACTGACAGAGATCTGCTGTGGTTTTTCCTGCAGATGCCAGGAGCTGACCTGACGACGGGTGATAAATCACACGTAATTTTGCAGGAACACTCAACTGCACAGACACAACAAGCCATGGAGAAGAAGGAGGGAGGTGTAAGTAGACACAGCCACCAGTGAGAGACGGACATTTGAATCTGCTTCTTCATGCAGAAAAATATTTGCTGTTTCTGAAATCGTCTTTATTTGAAATAACGGTGAATGTTTCAGTGCTTGATGCTCTTATCTGTGTACCTTCTTGAATTGTTTTGAAAACTTTTACTTCCCCTTACAAATTGAAAACCACAGAAATGTTTAACGCCCATGCCAGGCGTTACTTTGCCGCTGCTGATCTGTGTGATGCTGTTGTCGTAGGTCGAATCTCTGCAGGAGGTAGTGAAGCAGTTGGAGTTGGCCGTCAGGAACCTACAGGGTTCTTACACGTTTCCCACAGACCAAGCTAGTGATTTAATGAATGTATGTCCAGGCAGAAACGCCGTTAGAGATAAGGCTTACTTCTGGCTTTCAGCTTGTGCAGCTCATTGGAAACAGTCTTTTCCTCTTGCAGATTTCTTCTGTTCTGACTTTTTGTCTCAGGTTTTATAGCATCATGCAAAATGTGATTTCAAATGAACGTGAGTAAACAATCATCCAACTGGTATCGGCATCATTAACTGCTACTCGTTTGAAGAATGCATCAGAATTGTTTTAATTCAACCACGTTGGAGTGCTTTCACCCAAAATTGGCCTGTTGATTCATTGGCCGTCAACAACAGGCTGAGCCAATCAAAAACTGAGCTTTAGCTTTTTTTTACTGTCTTGATTAATAACAATGCTCGGCTGAACCACATGGGAAAAAGTACCAACATCAAATCTAATGGTGCACAGAAACTCCTGCCATTTTAGCAAAGCTTTTAGTTTTTCCCAATGTGACTCCAAATGCAGCGGTGATTTATTTATTCAAACTTTTAACAGAATAGCAGAATCCTGTGTTCAGAAAATACATTTATTTAAATGATAGCCACAGTGGTTGGCTTTATTAAAGATATTAAAACCTACTTTAGTGTTTTTTATCCTAACAAAGCAATGTATTAAGTCAACGCTTATTGTTAATTGACAAGATGGGCAGTTATTGTTTTTGTTTGGTTTAAATGTCTTTTTTCCCCCTCTATAAATGTAATATAAAGAGAGGCAAAAAAAGAACAAGATTAAATCTGGAAGGGGCAAATACTGTTTTTGCAGCTCTTTATGTTGCTCTGTTGCCATCTTTTTTTTGTTATAAACACTGCAAATATTTTAGAGACGAAGTCCAAAACTGTTGCTCCATGACTAGATTCTTATCTATTTATTAATTTTTTCAGTTCATGACAACCGACGAAACTCCGGTCGATGAGACCTGCAAGGAGGAGCAAGAAGTCCTCGGTTTTCAAACAAGCTGCCCCGAGGAGAAGCAGCCAGACGTGAGCGAGCGAGCGAGCGAGCGGGGAAATTCAAAACAAACAAACATCATGTGGTATCTGTTCACATGCAGCTTCTTCTTGTCCCTGCAGGACGAGTGTCTTCAGGTTTTACAGAATTACCAAAGCAACATTAACGACTTTCTAACCGTTAGAGACAAATGCTCACAGCTGGAGCAGTCCAGCAGGACAGAAGAGTTTCCCTCACAGGACAGCTCCACACTCGAGGTAACCCACATCACCCGGCCGGATCAGGTTTTACTCTGGTTTGTTATTCAGGACGCGCAACAAGCGACCCAGCTGAGCACTCAGGAAAGATACCGACAGCATCTCTTCCTGTGTTTGTTTTGCGATGCAGGAGTGTTCTGAATGTCCCGAAGGAAGGCAGGCTCTGATGTTTGATGATGACGAGCGAGAGACTTATAAGGAGCAGATCTGTAAAGCCCTTAACTGTATTGATGAGGAGCGAAGGTAACGCGCCCGAATTAGTGATTTGTCTATGGATCTGCTTTTTCAGAAAAGTTGGGAAGTTTTTTTTAATTGTGCCACAAAAAAACAGAAATTTATAATCAGGTTCTTTGACTCAGTTGCTATAAAATGTAAACAAGTATTTTGGACTGGAGTTTCTGCATCGCTGAAGCCACATGGGCAAAAAGTCCTTTTAGTGTGAAATTCAATTTGAATGAACGTCTCAGCCATTTTTAAAGGTTGGTGTGATTAGAACGCATCTGTTTTTACATCACACCTGTTTCTGGTGTCCATCATGTCTAGTAAATACCACAATATGAAGGAGAGATTATTGGAAAAACTGTCTCGAGCCAAACAGAAACTGGATGAAGAAACAATGTGGCGGGACAAGAAGATCAACAATTTGGAGAGGGAGTTGTCCCTGTGCTACCACTCACTGAAAAAGGTGAGGCTGCAGATCTGTCGCTGCTTATGAAACGTGCATTAGTGAAGGATTTTTGGCTAGCACTGATTATTTGGTACACGGATGTCCAAACCTTTTGTAACGTGAGCCAAAACTGTCGAGTCAAAAACACCCGCAGGCCCCCCAAAAATTATATGTTTAATAAAAACTCACACCGTCACTTTTTTAAAATCTATTCAATAATGTAAAGGTTGAATTAAACAAATAAATTGGATGTGTTTTTTGTTGGAAAGTGATGCGTAAACTATTGTAGGGCTAAAACTCGTAGGAGGTATAGAAATATTTATCAGGCGCCTCATGAAAGAAATAATAAAGTGAATCAGTCAACAATTCAAACTCTGTCTTTGGAACTGGATGGATCTTGTTCTTGCAAAGATTACAAATAATGTGGTTATTTAAAGATGAATGCTATAAGGAGATTTTAACATGATTTCAGTTTGTAATAATTAAATATGAAGTTTCCATCTACATCAGCCACCTGTGATGACGGTGTTGCTCTCGAATGTCAGCCAGTGGGCCGCACAGAATCAGTCTAGGGAGCATAAATGGCCCTCGGCCCACACTTTGAACACCCCCGATTTAGTATTTTTAACCCTGTTTTTTCTAAAAGGTCTTTCCATAAGCACCCGGTGAACTGGAGCAGTGACTTAACTAAACCTTCGTGAGGATAAAAGTTTTTTTTTTTCATGCTCTCATCTGCTTTTGTCTTTCTAATGTGATTTCTGAATCCTCTTCCAGTGAAAAATAACTCATTTTGAAGGCAGTTGTGCATCAATGAGTCGCCTTCCTGTATCGACCGCATTGTCTGAGTCATATTCCTCTTGTAAAGACGAGGATGCTGAACTCTAACTTTACTGTTTTTGTTCCAGGAGAAAGAAGTCGTTGAGTGCATAAGAGTGGAAAACGAGCGGCTGCTTAGCGAGAGGAGGAAGCTGTTACAGCAGCTCAGTGAGGAGGACGACAACATGAAAAACATCAAATTAACAGCCTGTGTGTCCCAAAACAGGTGCCGAACCATCCACTAAAATTCAGCGTTATGTTTTAAGTTGCGATCAGAGGACATCACCTGAAGCAGAGCTAGATAATGCTCATTCATAAGATGTGACAGTGACACGCGTTTACTTTCTGGCTTTGATTTTCAGTGGTATAAAGAAGAATAATTAAGAAATTATGTAGTTTCTAAGGTTGTGATTAGGAAATGCATCACATTTACGTGAGGATTTTAAATTTACACTGCCAGCCGTTGTTTGCGACGGGTTCTTCCGGCCCAGAAGTCTTGTTCTGATGTGTGTTTGTTTCCGTCTGAAGGGTGCAGTATTTAGAGACGGAGAACAAGAATCTGGGGAACAAAGTTCTGCAGATGTCCAACCAGATTTCCACTCTGGAACGCAAGTTGCAGAACATGCAGTTTATGCATTTTACTGAGGTAAGTGTCACTGTTAAAAATCCACAACTCCATAAAAAACCCAGTTTAGAACAATATTAGTAAGACGGGGTTTTGTCAACATTAATTTAAGAACTTAAGAAGCCTAATTTATGCGACATAGACCATTACACATTATGTAGCACATTATATTTAACAAGTCAAACTTAAATGTGTTTTATTATTAAAATACATTGAAATAAAAATGTTCTGCAGGTCTTAATAGATGCATTAAAGAAAAACTGTGCTAGAATCGCAGAATGAAAAGTTTAACGGAGGTGAAACTGTTGAACAGATAAACAGAGATGAACTTAAACCTCCAATTAGCCTCAAGTCAAAACCAATCATTCAACTACAGAGTGAAAGTAAACTCAAGCATGCATTTTTTTAGTTTCTTTTAGTATCAAAGTGGCTGAGAGGTTGAAAATTAGTTTAAAACTAATTTATATTGCAAAACTGCTGCTTTTTTTTTTTTTTTAGAACAAATTCTTGTCAAACATGCCGACTGATTCTGTTCAGTGAAAGCCACAAAAGCTAATTAGTTTTTATAGGGATTGTCTAAACTAATCTGAATTTTCCAGAGTAAAGTTATTTTATCTCATAGTAAGTATGATGTAGATAGAAAAAGTGAATAATATCTAATGTTTTATGAATTATGCAATACATGAAAATAAATAAGGAATATACTAACCTTTGACTTTTAACCAATCATTTTTCCTTTCATTGACATTTGAAGCTGCGATGCGGTTTTACGCAGCATGAAGTTTCGTTTTCTCTGTTTTTTTTTCTTCTTTTCTTTAGCTCAGTTCTGTGCTGTGGATTCTGATAAGATTTGTTCCAGATAACCAGAAGTGCTAGACTGTGTTTTTGTTTGGCTACTGTTATGCTTGCTCTGCTTACCGGCATAAAATATTTATCCAAAGTGTCACAAATTACGCCCTTGGCCAAAAGAATAATTAATAACAAACCTCATGTTTTGGTTTGACTTTGTTAGGAACTTCAGAAAATGTCGACTCTCCCACAGAAACTTTCTCCCGTCTCGGTTCAGACAGCGAGGTGAGGCTGACTCAGAGTCCGAACTAGCTGGTCAAACGTCTGATTGGTAGAATAAATGTGATGTTTGTGTGCTTCCTGTTTTTAAAGGATGATGCTGTCTGAGATTCAGGACCTTTCGGAGGCTCCTCCAGAGTGCGACGCCAAGCGGTCGGATCTGATTTTCTCCCCTGACATTGCAGCTTCTGTGGCCTTGAATCGAACCACGGAGCTCGGCTACCTCAACCTGACTTCACTGCAGAGTCTCTCAGACAAGTCAAGTCCAGATTCTGGTCTCGTTGCCTCTGAAAATACAGCTCCCTGAGCTTTTCTATCTAAAATATGATAAAACTGCGCTGAAACTATTGTGTTTGCCGTGTAATTTAAAGTGATTTGTCCTGTGTTTTCCCACCACAGTTGGCGAGGAGCGGTCATAGGGAAATCATTTGGACTTTATTTTTGCTTAGGCTCATACGACTCAGTTTGTATGAGGTGAAAAACTTACCATCAGATAGATGTGTTACAGCAGGAAAAGCAAAATTTCCACTGGGGTTGTTTTTGTTAAAACCACAAGCAAAAACAAGACCAAAAACTGAATGAGCTCCACTGTGGTTGTGACCTCTTTTTCTCTGAGCACTTCCTGCACTATGTTATGTATGCTTTCTCAAAAACGGCAAAGAAAAGATGAAAGCATTGCCATATTTTATTTATTTCAAAGGTTTTACATTCATTTATTTCAAGCTGTCTTAGACAGAAAATTGATAAACATGTCCAAAAGTTCCATAAATACAAAAATATGATGCTGACTTGAGTCCAGTATTTGAGGTTTCAGTGCAGAATATTTCATTATAAATATGTGAAACGATGTAAATTATTATATATTATTTTTCACTGTCAACATGACTAACATCTCTGAATAGATCTCAATGAGTTTTATTCTGGTTAAATAAAAGTTTAAGAAGGTGATGTAGGAAGCGACGCTGTCATAGGGCAATCGTACAAAGACAAAAAAGAGGAGGACATTTTGAGGAACCTGAAATTTACTAGAGTGATATTGAAAATTTTTGCCTATTGGAAATTTTCTGAGTTTCAAAAACAAAAAATTGCTCAAAATTTTTCTTTAGAACATTTCTGAGATCTCAGATTTTAATGGAAAAATTTCTGAGATTATTCCCAACATATAATTTTTTGTAACAAATTTTGATCCAAATAAAACAAATGAGAGTGTTAATCTATGACGTCCTCAGGTTATAGTAGTCTTTGGGTGCCCACAGCAGCCGGTACACCTGTATGTCGCTCCTGTAGCCGATGCTGGTGTCCCAGCAGTACTCTGGAGAGAGAACCCTGCTGGGCTTGTGAAGCCAAAAGTACTTGTTCAAATGACTCTCGTCGTGCCACAAGGCCTCCACTTCGTTCTCCTTATCCGCCATGATGCTGCGGTAGCAGGCCTCCGTCAGCGCCTTCACGCTCCTCCAGGAGCCTCCGAAGATGGCAGCGTGGTAGTAGAAATCCCCAGTTTTCATGAACGCCTTGGATTTCGGGTTGTGGTCGTAGGTGAACAGCATCCTTGGGAGGTGATAGTAGTGGGCGTGAAGCAGAGCCACCGAGTCTCCCAGAGCTTCGGGGCCAAATCTGCCGGTGAACACCTGATCGACGTCAAAGCAGAAGACGTGCGTGGCGTGGTGGCGGATATCCGACTCGATGACGTCTGATATCGCCTTCATCCTCATCATGGAGATGTCCTGCCACCGCGTGTGCCTCTCCACTTCGATTACTTTCAGGTGCCGATTGGGGGCAAGCTTGATGTTCGGCACCAACTCAGGCGAGTCCGTAAACACGTAGTATGTCACGGGCAAACTCGACATGAAGTGTTGCTCTGATGAGTTCAGGAAGGTCTCCAGGTAGGCGTCCAGGTACCTGCGGAAACAAGATGTCAGCATTTATCTTCCTGTGGTGGAAACCAGGATGTGCTCTAACATTGGGACTGGATAATCAATCAATAATATTGCCTTGGACATGGGAATATTATGTTTCATATGGATCAATATCCATATGATGTCACACTCCTGGGAATTTTGCAGCTGACAGCCATCTTGGTAGGTATCCAGTTGCTATGGAGTTGCTATGACAACAGTGTAAAAAAAGCCACATTCTCCGTCTCTGTCAGCTATTTTATGAATAATTATGGATTTGCTCCATTTTGTCAGACAGACTGAGACTGAAAAGTCAGATAAGTTTCCCACTGGTGAACAATGACCATTTAAACCACTGTGTGCAAAAACGTGTTGGTAGAAATTCATTATTAATGTGTTTAGGAGCCTGATGATTAAATTGAGTATTTTTGCTTGTTTGCATGTTTGTAATCATTATTACACTGTATTTTTATTTCTGTCTATTTTTCTTCAACTGTAAGGTTGTTTCACACCTGCATGTGTTTAGACCTGTTACTTCAACGACCTGTTTAAAAAAACAGACAAACCAGAAAGTTCAGGGAAAGTCAAGAAAGTTACAGGAATATCCACTGGTCCAAAACAAGACGAATATGGGAACCAGACTGTGAAGTTAAACAGGATTTGACAAAGAAAAACTTAATGCCTCAGTAGAAGTACACATGCAATATTTTGACAACAAGGATGAAAGGGACGGAGGATCAACCCCATCCTTCTACCTGTTGGTGCCACAAGAGCGGACCACTGATTGTTCAGACTTGTTGAACTCTGATCCAGAACCACACAGCATTGTGGGAGAAAAAGGTTTCAGCCACTCCACCTGTCATGGCAAGCCAAGCTAGTTTGGTAGCATCAATCAGCTGAGGACAGTGTTTTTCAAACGACGTTATGGGGGCTTAAAAAGTCAGAGGGAAGGATGAGGCAGAAAATGCAAAAAAATCCCATAAATGTTTAAATCTTAATTTTTTCATCATCATTTTTTTGTTGTTGTTATTCAGTCAGTTTTTAAAACATAAGCTAAAATAATTGATTTAAATGTTATTTCATTTTCTTATGGAAAAGTTACTGACAAGAAAAGAAACCATCCAGCTGTGGAGAACACTGCTGCAGAAACCAGAAGAACTGTGGGAATAAAATTAAATTTTATGTGATTAGTATAAAATATTACATATTTACTCATAATCAAAAGAGGGGATTGTGACAAAAATTTGTAGCATCTGGTAATAAAGTCATATTATCTGACAATAAAATTTTCCACCATCTAAAATCGGCATCTAAATCGGCATAATCGGTAATTATTGGTTGTATTAATTATTATTTTGTGGTATTTTCTGTGGGTTTGCAAAGTACGTCCCCAGCCAGAGTTTAAGGCTCTTTGGGAAGCTCAGAAATCACTCCTCTTTAGTTGCCTAGCAACTCGCTCACTCTTTCGTTACCTAGCAACAACCTGTGGAGCAACTTGCGCAGCAATAGTTTAAGGTTTTCTCACAATGTCTCGTAACTGCTTAAAAATAAAAAACAACGGCATGGAGTGAAAGGAGAAAATAAGTACAACAGCTGGAGAGGAAGCTACGGATCAAACGGGAAAGTTTATTCAACCAGTGTGGAAGTATTTCAAATATTTAGAACAAAAAAACTAAATCAATAATTGTCAATATTGACCGATATGAAACTGATATGACCGATATGTGTTTTGTTGTTCAGCCTGTTGAAAACCAACCTGCCAACTGCAAACACAGTCAAGGCAACAGAGGATCCTTTGTTTCTGTGTATCTGGTCGTAATGACTGGGAGTAAACATTCCCTCCCAGATGATGGGAGCCTTCCAGGAAGTGCATGTTTGCACATCATTTCGAGACCTGAAACAAAGGAGGACGTTGAAAATAATAAATAAGTAAATAGTGCCTGGAGAGTTTCCGCCTCTTTTAACAGGAATGCAAATTACAAGAAAAAGCAGCTCAAGTTTCACACATCCTGCAGGGACATTTAGAGCTCTTTGCAAGCTGCTTCTAGTCTTTTGCCATCGGGTGTTGGGTTGAATTTGATTGGACGCAATGTTTGGATGTTTCTCATTTTTGGACTACTTTCTGTACAGCGGAGCTGCTGTTTGAACGCCGTTAGATAACTTACCAAGCTCATGAAGTGTTAAAATGTTGTTTTCTGAAGGCCTGAGCAGCCAAACCAAATATCTACACTCTAAAAGGGCCAAATATCTTTCAAAAATCATAATGTTCTCAACATATGTATTTAATGTTACATGCATCGTTATTGATTTAGCTTCTTCAGTTGGTATTCTACACACAAATTGCCTACTAATTACATTTCTTAAAATAAGTTTCACAAGATCTGACCTTCAATGTCAATTTAATGCTTATGTTAATCGAATTTTGTTAATCTAAATACAAGTCTTGCTCTGCTCACAACATGAACACATTTAAAGCAACACACAGAAAGCAACCTAAAATTACAACTTGTGCAAGTCATTCAGGTAGCAGCAAATATTGACTGCAGATAAACTTGGTGGTGAGAAACTGCAGATTACGATTTCATGAGAAATGCTTGTTTCTCATGAAGTCTGTTGTATGCAGAACTAGAGGTTTAGTCGTCTTACCACAGGTCGAGGCTTGAGTCTGCACTATTACCTGAGGTCAGCATCTCTACACTTTCCAGAGTGCACTTGTCCATTGGAATGAGTCCAATTAAGAATCTGAAATCAGAGAAAACTTGTTTTTTACTTTAAATTTTGAACTAATGCTGATGCATTATAGGCTCTAAAATCTTGTATGAGGTTACATGCTGTTAGCTGACGTGCTTATAGGCAGAAGAAGATGGGAGTTCTTAGTTTTCATTGAGTCTGAATCTGATCTCTTTGGCTTGATTGGTGAAAATCTAGTCTAGGATTTGAGTTTTACCTTTATGTATGTGATGCAAAACAAGAGCAAAATTGTGTTTCATGAAACCACGTTTACCTTCACATGAGTTATTTGTGACTCACAACATTTGAGTTATTACAGATCTGACAAATTAGTCAGGTCTCTTAACACCATTTTAATGCCAGGATCATTTAATAACTCACCGAACTGATGGCGGTGCAAAGAACATGATGGATGTTGCAATCGGAAATAAAAACAGGAATTTCCAAATTGTCTTTGACCTCTGAAAGCTCCTGTGGGGAGAAAATACGTTAAAACCCCAGACAGCGTCAAAAAACCCAGAAATAAATGGACAGTGGATATAAAAAGTTTACACGCCTCCATTGATGTGCCAGGCTTTTGTGATTAAAAAAAAAAGACAATTAAAAATGACTTTATTCACTTTTAAAATTCATCTGTTTGAGGGGAAAAACACAGAAAATGCTGCAGAAACTCAGCTGGTTAAGTTAGGATGCCTTTTAAATCATCTTTTGGTTCAATTTCAGGATGCAGTCTTCTTAACTGGGAGTCTATCGTCTGAATTTAATTTTATTTGCAAAACATCTGCAAATATACCAGATTGAACTTGATTGATTTTGTAAACATCTCAGATTGTGTGATTGTTTAACTTTCTTTAACTGGGATCAGTACAGTAGACTTTGTAATATGTTTTATGGTAGATAATGACAGAGAGACATTTACCCACATTATTGGTTGTTTGTTGACTTCAGTGAAGAAAACAGACTGTAGGCTGAAGGTGATGGCAACCGTGGGTTATGGCACAAAAATGCTGGAAGAGAAATATTTTATGAGATCTGAACTTTATTCAATATTTCTAACAGAAAAAAAGGTTAACAAATACATTTATCCTGGATTTATAAAGATGATTCATTTAATATTAAAAATTATGAATAACAATACCAACACATTTTAAGTTTCCAGCTTGTAAGTGTCTGACATGGTTAAGAGAGGGGAAAATCCCATTTTTGGTGTTGCAACACCAAGAAAAGAAGCTGTGGAAGAAACTGTAGCTGTTGTGGAAAAAAAAAAACAAAGCAATCTTTACATGTAGATAGAGAGATCTTAGTGGTTTGGCTGGGTGAGCCTGTGTTGTGCATTGTTGCGTTGAAAAGGTTTTCATTGAAGAAGGATGACTCAGTTCACAGAAAGACAAAAAAGGCAGCATTGAGTGAAGGTTCTGAGAAATATCTCAGTTGGTGAAGAGCACACAATGGGTAACACAGACTGTATGTACTAAATGCTTTGTGTGTGAGAAAATGCTGGTTGAAATGAATACTGAAGAAATTATACACTCTAGAACATTTGAAAGTGGTTTAACTTGAAAATGAACGTCCACCTGCTGCCTGGAAAATGTAATTTAACTTAACAAGAAAACTGTTTTGGTTTTAACTCAGAAATTAAAGTTCATGAAGTTGATTTAACAACTAGAGACAAGTTGTGTAAACATTGTTTTTAAGCTCATTAATCTTGAATTGTGAGTTTTAACTTAGTGCTGCAATTTGAACCAAACAATTATTTCACAATATGCAATAGAAACAAACGTTCTCACCTAGTTAAAGACACATTTCTCTATTATTTTCACTCACCTTACCAAGCTAAAATAAATACTTATTTTGCTGTAGAATAATTTAAATTCTTGTTTCAAATTGCACAAACAAAATTTCTGATCTGATGATGAATTTTATTAAACATCACAATAAATTCTGCTAAGAACATTTATTGTGAAGGGGATATTATCCTCAAGCTTTAACATAAACATTTGCATTAATAACACAGGAGTCAGATCAATGTGCATTTCCATCTCAGGATACAAAAACAAGCCGCTAAGCATTCTGGGAAATAGTTCCCACTCCTGTCTTTTTTTTTTTTTCTTTCAATTTTTTTTAGGTGCTAACATAAAACCCTAGTTTATTAATAAGAAGTTAACACAACTTACTACTTTTAAGTTTATCTTTCACAAACTCACATTCAGGTTCAAAATCTAAAACTAGCTAAATTTATGTCTTAAAGAGTAAAAGACAGTAGACACAACTACGTAAATGCGGCTCAAATGTTTGACAGTGGATGTGCAAATGACCTGATGCAAATAGGTTCTTTTTCCTAGGTCCTCATTAGATTATAAAAACAACATAATTATTCAAATCCATGCATCACATTTATGTACTTTTGCAGGGCTGCAAAGACTGAAATGGTAAGAAACCCTCCTGCGTTATAACGTCTCTAGTTAAAAGGAACAATTTGCAACGATTGTCAAAAATACCTGAGATTGGACAGAACACCCCAAGCCCCTAAATTAGAAGAATTAACAGTAAGATCATGTCTCAGTGCGGTCAGAAAGTTTTCTTCTAGACAGATTAATGTCAAACATAATCACTTTAACATTAATGGAGAAGATTCCTTTCTTATTGGAAATAAATTTATTATAACAATACAGAGGGATTTGATATTAGGGTGATGCAACCCCAGTCAAAATTGTAGATAACTGAAGGGCTGAATGCTAAAAATATCAATAATGAATTCATACTGAACAATGATATCAATGATGGGATTGCAAATGTATAAGATGTAGTGATCGGTAAGATGGGAAGCAGAAAGTGACTCAGATGAGTAGTGAGAAAAATATGAGGGGCCGTTTAGGACAAAATTTACGTTTTGTCTCTCACACACTACCAAAAACTCTCGCACACTCAAAAAAATTACGTTT
>NW_015112777.1:465921-488613 GCF_001443285.1 Poecilia latipinna | reverse complement strand
GTCGCTGGTGATTTCATAACCGATCATCCTGAAGTGATTTAGATCGTCGTGGCTCCGATCTAAATCGAGGGTTTTCCCCGACTGGGAGCTTAACGCTGAATGTGACAGGTAGCCAATCAGAGAGCGGGGATTCTCCTCCTGCTTTCTGAGGGGAAATTACGGAGGGGGATCCCAAACAGCTGTCACGGCGCAACCCGGAGTCCGGCGGACAACAGAAATGATATGTGGAAACAACATTAATATTTATTTAACATTTCGTGCAAAGAATATAGAAATGACAAGGGGAGGAGTTGGAGCCAAATTGCTATAAACCCGGTAAGTTTTCAGCTGTTCTTCGTTAACGTGACATGAATGGGTTATAATGATTTTCATTCAGTCAGGACTTTACGCTGACTCTAGCCACGTGCATCACAGGTAGATTCTAGTAAAGCATTGATTAATGCCCGATTTTAAAATTAATTAACTGGACTTGTAGCCATTATTTTGGGCTACAAGTCCAAAATAATGGCTGTGTGGCTGAAGACCACACAGCACGATCGAACCCGATCGAACCGTTATACCTAGGATTTCTGTCGGCTAATTTGTGGTCTCTCAGGTTTTGAAAATGGGCCGATGGTCGGCTGACAACTTGTGTCGTGTGCGCTGGACATTGCACTAAGGAAATGAGGAAGGGAGGGTCAGTGGAGAGCACCGGAGTTGAGCCTTTTATCATTCAGTGTCATCAAGAGAAAGAAGAAAAGGCAGGAAGAGACGATAAAGCCGATAATTAAAATGAGGTCGATAGGTTTAATTTATCGTGTGATTAATTGATTTATCGCTTATCGCGACAGGCCTAGCTCCATGTACTGTAACATGCACGAGGAGGTGCCAAAGCAAGTAAAAGTTTATTTCTTCTGCACACAGCTAAAACAAAAAAAACAACATTAAAGTTCTGCCCAGAAACCAAAAACTTTTCCTGACTGTGTTTGAATCTCCAGAAAAGATGCGTTTCTACCTGCGGCACTTCGACGTTGTCTGTGGGTCTTATGGTTGCGTCTTTATTGCTGCGAGGGTCAAATTCACAGGCTGCAGTCAGGACCATGGTTAACCCTGGATGACACAAACATGCTATTATGTGACACAGCTAAAGTTAAATGTTAAAAAAAAATCTAACAGCATACTAGAGCCTCAAAAATGTTTAACAAAAAAAAAAGGACCAATGTATGTGAAAATACTTTCAGTCAAGATTAAACTCACGTTTCATGTTCATGTTTGGCGTTTTGTATATAAAATGCATGAAAAGTTGTGTGGTGCTGATGAGGATCTGGTCTCCACTGTATCGGATCGAGCGGTACCACCATGTGCCCTAAAGCAAGCAGGCAAAAAATGAAGCAAAGTGATTTAGAAGAACATCATAGTTGGTACAAAACCTGACTTAAAAAGAAATTGTGCTTAAAGCTTACCACAACTACAGGAAGGATGACCATGAAGGCAAGACCGTAGACCAACAACACCTGGAGACAAAAAAAGAGTCTCTGTTAGTGTAGGTTATTGTGCGACATTCGGTTGAATCGAATAAAAAAAAAAAAAAAGTGTCATTTCTAGCTCTAAATTTATACCAGCATGGAGTTCTTCTGGTCCACAATCCAGGCAGGCAAGGCAATACCAAAGCTGGTGGCTGGGAGAGGAGAGAAAAAATGGACCAAAGCAGAAAAAATTGTTTTTTTTTTGTTTTGGGGGTTTTTACACCTCCTGCCAGGTTTATTTTCAAAAACACTCTATGAAGTTAAAGCTGTAGTCTGTCTAGTACATTTTCCATGGAATTATTGCTAATGGAAAAGCAAAACTCAATATTTAACTGGATAAATGTCAGGCTAGTTTTTGTAATGTGCAAATTTTGGGCAGGCAGCCATTCCCATTTAACTTTATTCTATTTTAATTTAATCAAATTGTGAAAATGATGTTACTATCCAAGTGAAACAATAGTGCACTGAAACCATAAAGCATATAGTTAATAAATAAGTACTTCTTAATTAGCATGGAAATGTTACAGTCTATTATTTGAGGATTTCACTAATGACCAAACAATGGCCAGTGTTCCTTTATTTACAGTTCAACCTCATATGTAACATTATGCAATTATTATTAAAAGTTTTTGTAGTAAATGACCTAATGCCAAGAGCTGCCCTTTATTTTTGTCACGCTGGAGGAGGCAGTGAATCCATACGTTTTCAGTTTTAAAAAGCTCGCCATCTTCGCTGGACATTTTGTGGTATGGCATAAAATAAAACGCATTTGTTATAAATAAATAAAACAACTTCTGGAAGAAACGCAGCAACCAGGAGTTTTCTAACGTAGTGGGTATCGGCAGAACAACGCAAAGGTTGGGGTCGACACAGGTGGCTTTAACTTACCTGATGGACCATCTGGGTTGCCGTACAGTTCCCAGTTCTGTCGCGACTGTTCATTGGTTAAACTGCAGAAACAAGCAGAATATGTTCAACATATACAAAACACTGACAATGTTGATTTGACTAAATCACCAAGTGATTAAATTATTATTTTTTTTTAAATCTACTTACGCAGCATAGGCTTTGGCAATTCTCATAAACATGATTTCATCGCCACCTTTGTCAGGGTGGTACTTGAGCGACAGTAGATGATACTGCTTCTTAATTGCTTGCACCGTCGCACCCTGGAGCCGAGAACACAATCACACCAATGAGTTCACGTCGAGATGTTCACTTCTCAAGACAGACCTAGCTTTGATTTTCTGGATGCTGCAATAACTCTCTAATCGCTAAAGTGATTGTGAAAAAGACAAACTAATTGTTGGGATGGAATTTACCGGCTCCAAGCTGAGGACTTCATAAGGGTTGTACTCCTGGTAATCCCTGTCCAGCTTGGACACCTTGTAGGCTAGCAGGAGGAACACAGCCCACCCAAAAAGCAAGGCAACTTTCTAAAAAAAAAAAAAAAAAAAAAAGATCAAACACAAATCACTCATCAAAGCCTTGTTTATTCCTAGAAAGAATAAGCATGGTTCCCTTTTTTTTTGTTATTTGACCAATTTCATGCTGTCGGGATAGACGGATGGAAACTAGAGTTGGTGAAATGCTGAAAAAGGGTAGTAACAATTGTGACAGAGGATTAGGTGAGAATTTTTAAATCTTACAGTTTTAGTCAAGCTGTACAGCATTTTATTTGTCCCTCAATTGTTCACCCTGTCATTGGAATAAATAACTGAATCTCCACTGGTGAACGAAAGAATCCTACAGATCTCCGCAAATCCCCAACGGGTCTTTCGTCTCTCCAGATGATACAAATGTAATCTGGTCACAAGAGATGTGCTCTTGTCTTCTGAGAAAATAGGAAAATAAGGATCTCACAGTCTCTTTCCTTTTCACTCACTGGTCCAAATATTAATGGAGTAAACTGATCCGTTCTGGATCAACGCTAACAAACAGTCTTGAGACCAAACTGAGGAGCTGCTCTAAACGTATAAAGACGCATTATAGCAGATAATAAATTGAAAAGTGACAAAGAAAATGAGCACATGTATGTGTAAAGGCAACGCTTCTGAATTCAACAAATCTCCTACAAAAATTTGTTTTTCGACTCAAAAGTCACTCCTTAACATCCCTAGCAGCAATTTTCCCCATCGGAGAGGAAACCTGTCATCAGGAGATAGAAATAGAAAACCAATTACAATCGATTCATCTCTACTAAGCAGAAGGTCACAAAAGTTCTGGCATCCTTATTGTTTTGTCATTTACAGATAGATGTTGAACTTGTTACCATGACAATGGCAAAAGTAAGAAAGTATATGCCCAGAATCTGTTACCATAACAACGGATCACTAGTTTACACCAGCTCAGATGGGTGACGGCACAAATACGCAGAACGTTTTCCTATAAAGATTGTGAAGCAGTGACAAGCAGAGAAGTGAGGCGACTGTTCAACTCGAAGAAACAGACCAGCACGCCGTGAATCTTCATCGGCACTCATGAACGCTGCACAACAGCAACATTGCTGCTAAACGTAGCAATGATGATGACATTAGTCGTGTTGTTCTCGTATCTTCTGATGTCTCCAACTCTCTCTGTGACCACATTGGTAGCTGCCATCTGTGAGAATGTGACTTGATCCAAAAGGCCACATACATTACTGGCATGCAGAGTTCAACTTTAACACTCTGATCACAACGGTCGGCTACAACAGTTCAATTAATTTTGTATCTAGTGATACTGTAACGAGAAGCCACTTGGAAACATGCAGGCCGAATCAGTATCCCACAAAAATCCTAAAAAAAAAACAAATATTAGATTTTAGAGGGTAAACAGGATGCGAGTGTAATGACAGAGGAAAAGTTTAATGTGGGCGGCAGAAGACAAACTGTTGAGAAGCTGCTGTAAAAGCTCAGAGAGAATAAACATAAACAGCTCTGAGAAGACACGGGGAGAAGAGTATCAGTGGACATGTCAGGGAAACAAAACATGTTTAGACAGACGGCGAACATCACCGAGAGATTTAAACAAAATAAAAGGTCATTCATATAATTCCCCCTCGGCGAGCAGCCTACGCCGTGTAACGCCTGACCTTTTAACACGCATCACAAAAATATTGACACGCTGAGCGAACAGCACCAAAGAACAACATTCACACACACTCGTTATTAGGGAGGATATTTGTATAAGTGTGGAGTGTAAAAGTCATAGAATGGGTACTTAGCAAAACGTCACCAGCTGTGAAGAAAATGCACTTAGCACGAAAAAAAAAAAAACCTCTCCAGCGGGTGGTTGGCCGTGATAAGAGGGAATGGTTTCTTAAAAGAGCAAAAAGGCATTTTCAGAACTTGGCTTTTCATTTTTCGGTGGCTGAACTGCACAGTAGTACAAAAACACACACTTCATCCGACCATATGCAGGTCTTTAGAGAGAGACAAAAAAGACAACACCAAGGTCCAACAAAGGGTATTTTACACTGGGGACTTTATATCAACACATCATCGCTTAGAAGTAAATAGAAAAAAATTTAAACTGACTGACTGAAAAACATCTGATGTTATACAGACAAGAGAAAAAGGACACTTTTAAAATTTTTGAAAAGTTTTATTAAGGCGCTTGGGTGACGAGGTTTCTAAAGGTGGAGATTCAAAATAATAAGCATTTCAAACGTAAGGTGTTAAAGTCTCGACCTCTGCTCCAGAACTGAATACGTTTGATCCAATTGTAAGACAGAGATTCCCCTCCTGTTAGTGTTGCTTGGGTTTTCACGTATGAGAACTTTCTTCCCCACATAGTTACTGTTGCATCTGACTGACGTTCTCAGCAAGTAAAATGATCTGAAGAGCCAAATGCCCCAAAATGTGGCCATAGTGCTACAAAACGCTTCCATAAACCAATCAGAAGTGGCGTCCTGCAGTGCGTCAGGCTTTTAGCTCATCTTAAAAAAACGGTCAAACCAAGCTGTCTGCACTCACTTTAGTGTCGGGACGATGCTCTGCTGAGACTTCATCAGCCTGAGCCGATACCACAGGCACCGGCCATGTACCCTCCTCAGGCTCTTCAGACGCAGTTGTTCTGAAAGGAAGATGGAGAGGCAGCGATTATGGACACATCAGCACTATCTGAATGATAACACTGCCTGACCTACATCAGATAACAAAAAGAGGTGAAATGTGAAACACAGAGGTATAGGTTCCTTTCAGGTGAGATTTAATTTAACAGAATGGATCATTCTAGGCATCAATATACAAGGACTGCAACTCAGCAACAAACTGGTGAACTTTGTCAGATTTGGTTACGTAAGAACATCTCTGTGGTTCACAAACAGACAGCAGGAATAGGATAAGAATACTCTAGAATAAGACTTTCAAAAAGATAAAGTTGAGATTCTGAGAAATCAACACTACTACTAAATTGCAGCTTTACATTAAATAAGGAATTGGCTTCATGATTACATCCAAACACGGGCTATAAAGTCTGGTGTTTGTATGCCAAAACAGACAGGATAAAAAGACATGTGCATCATATTTCTGACATTTGTTAGCTTCCTGTTTTGTATAATGGTATATTTCCTGGCTGTAAAAATAAGAAAATATCAATTAATGCATTTTTTTTTTTACAAGTTGATATGTTTCCATAGCATCTAGTATTCGTCCAGGCAGGGTTACTGGGTTAATGAGCGATATAAGACAACAGAGAGCCAACAACCGGGCCTTACCAGCGTTCTGATCCCGGGGCCACAGGTAATATGTGGCCGGGATCACAATAAGTCCGACGAAGGACGTAAGAAAATAGAAAAACGTATTGCCGCTGTCATCGTACTGGAACTGTTGTCCGGCCATTTCGAAGCGGCGCTGGGGTCGCCCTTGTTCCCCACCGTTGCGTGTTTATCCCCCTCAGAGCCCCAAAATGTAACAGACTTTAGGTAGACTAGCCTGCTAGCATCAAGCCGAGAGAGCTCGATGCCTCGGTGTACGTGGTGTACGCCTGCGCAATGTGGCTTCTCTTCTTCTCTTCAGTAAGGGCAGGACACACACAACGACAGCGCATTGGTTCCCCCCACAGGTCCCTGTTTAAATGTTGGGCGCTGTCCTATATTTAGTTAAATATGTGTAAATAAAAATGCACATGCTTTTTTTCTGTCCTATATTTTAGTCAGATATGTGTAAAAAAATATTATATATATATATATATATATATATATATATATATATATATATATATATATATATATATATATATATATATATATATATATATGTGTGTGTGTGTGTGTGTGACTTCTATCTAGTTTATATAAAAACAGTAAAATAACATTTTATGCACAGCTTGAAATAGATTTTAAATAGGCAACAACACAGTTAGATGGCTAAATTATGTCGGATAATAAAGTTACTGTTTATGGATTGTGATCATGTCTTAGATTTACACTACAGATAAAGGTTTGCTTCACTTTTCAAATCTAAAAATATCCTTTAGAGCTAGTATTGGTGAATTGTTGCTTCACATTCACACTGTGACCAAAGGCACAGAAAGGCAATATTTCATTCAGTGTTTTGTTATTCACATTCAACTCTATTTAATTGTTAACAGACAGGGTTTTAATGGCTCGTTTTCTGGTCCAGCTTTTGCCTTTTTGGACTTAGTTTTGATGTTCTTTAAGTGCATTTATATGTTGTTTCTTGGATACTCATCTCCCAATCCAAAAACATGCATGTAAGTTTGATCAGCCTCATTAAATGTTCCTTGAGTGTGTGTATTTGTATTGCTACATTTATATAACAGGGAAAAGTAGAACAAATCTGGCATTTTTGGCAATATTTTTTGGATAGTATGAACACACATAATATGCACAAATCTAAGTCCAGTTTTTTCATATGTAATTCAGATCAAATGTTTTTCAGTGCAACCTAAGTCTGAACCATCATGTTGCATTTCATCCAACTTTGCCACACTGAAATGTGACAAGAGCAAAAAATGTAAAACAAAGTGCAAAAGAAGAGTACACCTTCTGCAAGCAATGTGTTGCATGTGACATCGTATCATCTTCTGTGCAGGCGTTTCACTTCAGGGCTGTAGACTGTACATAAAGTCTGATAGTGGTCACATCTAAATGATGTCAGTCATATCACAACAAGTTGGATCTCAGCAACAAATCAGAATTAAGTATTACACACTTCTTACTTACTGGTTTATTAAACAAACAAACAAAAAGAAAAAATAGGAGAGCAATACCATATAGTTTCCTACATAGATGACTGAGAGTACTCATGAGTGGAGAATATATATCAACATTAATATCTTTTTTTTTGTGCCATTTAAACTGCTACGGATACAAAAAATACCAACTTAAACCAATTTTATTTTTTTTTCTTTGCCGCCATAAGTGGCTTTGGAATTTTAAAAGTATTTTGTTTTTCAAAAGACATTTAAACACTTTTACACATTTTATATTCTCTGACTTGTTCAGATGGCCACCATGATCTCCTCCAGATTCTTCCGTTTCAAATCTGGCACAGTGGCGTCAGCTGCAGGATAACCCACAGGAAGCAGCATCAGCAGCTTCTCGTTGGCCGGCCGTTTGAGGAGGAGCCTGAGCTGAGGGCCACAGTTTAGGGGCGTCGATGTGACGGTTACTAGGCCCACGTTCTGACAGACAGAAAAATCAGATTCTTTGTCTGAGATTATACTGTGTTTTTGGAAAAATGTTCAGAGGACATAATTGTGCATTTGGAAAAAAAATTAAATACAGGTTTTCATTTCATTTAGTGTCATTTGTATTTCATAGAATATTTTGTATTTCTAACCTGCAAAGAAGCCAGGAGGATTCCACAAGATATAGAGACACTGATTTCATTGTAGTAGTGAGTCTTTTTCTTGCCATTTGGTAGAATCCCATATGTCTGTTTAAAAATGAGAATCAGGTATGGCGCAACATCCAAATATTCCTTAATCCAGTTTGTCCTGTATTGCAGAAACAAGTGTGATTTATGTGGCATATCTTGTCCTTTTAATCATAATTGTAACGCTAAAAAGATGCGGAGTAAGTAAATATGTTCACCTTAGTCTGGCCAAATCATGGACCCACTTATCTCCCATCCTCTGGCGGTAGTTCACCTCCTCTTCTTCTTCCACAATAAGTCTGATCTTGTGCTTTGTGTCCAGGTCTGACACCACAACAAACGTCCAGGGCTCCGTGTGAGCACCACTTGGCGCTGTCCCTAAACAGAGATAGAACAAGCTGATGAGCACATTTAAAAACAAACCAGTGAGATTTAAACATCCCAGTTTATGAAGGCCCTTGTTGATCCTCAAATGCAGCAAAAAAGCCAAACTGATAGGTTCCGTGCCTGCAGTGAGGATGACCTTATCGATGACTTCTCGTGGGACTGGCTCGGGGCTGATGAATCTGACAGATCTCCTCTGGCTCATCAAGGAGTAAAAATCCTTGGCCCTCTGCAACATGGTCTCCTCCGGGTAGCGCTGTGGTGAATAGGGAACATGTGCGAGGTCTTCCTCTTCGTTGTTCTCCACCCATTCATCGTCATCTGAAATTATGTCAAAGAAATGAAAAGTGATGCCTATGACATTCCTTTGTTATTCCGGCAATCTAAATAAACAACTTTTTACTTTATTTTATGTAAAACCTTTTTGCATCCGGTGCAAGCGCAAAACATGAAAATCCTATTTTTTTGTTAACTAGTAAAAAGGATACTGGAATTTACCTCCTCTTGTTATTTCGGTGTCATCCTGCAAGTCCTGATCGGCCCAGGGTCGGAACTCCTTTTTTGTGGGCCCCTTGGTTTGCCCTGCTACTCCCGGACTGGTCTCTGGTGCCCGAGATTTCAGAAACAAAAAGCCGGCCACCATGCACAGAACCAGAGCGAGGACGGGTGTGAGTACAGACAGGAGAGCCATGACTGACTGAGCAGCTGCCAGTGGGAGTGGAACCACTGTACCTGTGCTGAGTGCAAACCTTGTGTTATAAAACACTGGTCTGTTATCTGAAGTGGGCCTTTATGCTGAGTCAGAACATTGGAAAAGGCACAAGAGCTTGGCACTCTGTTGAAGTAGAAAAAACATTTCCAAGGTTCACCAGGTCATGCAAAAAAAGAAAAAAGAAAAAGAAAAAAACAACATAAAAGTCTGCAAGTTTAAGTTTCAAAGTCCTGTTCAGAGGTTAATGTTCCACTTTGTTCTCCCTGTGCTATAAGCTGAATAGTACATGCAAATTGAAACACTTAACAAAACCCTTCAATAAAATATTCATTTTCTTGAAGAAAATGAAATAAAAGTGTTTGGGTATATAAGCAATAAATTCTGTTATGTTTTATTGACTGGTTTTGAAACAAACAGATTTGGAAATCTCAGAAACTTCTAAGAAAGAGGTGTGTTCAAATTCAAATGCAACTGCCTTTGAATCTGTTAGTGTGATTGAATTGAATTGAATCTAATTAATTTGGCTTTTTTTTTTGTAAAAGGGCCTCAAGATATTTATTGTGCATTGATAGTATATAAATAAACAAACTAAACTGTAATGGGAAAAAATTCTAGTTTTTTGAACAACACACTTTGAATAAGTGTAGTTTATGGAACCCACCAAAGTCTGGTTTTGAGAAAAGGTTTGTGGTCTTTAGAACAAAATGAAAACAAAAGATTTAGAAATATGGTTGATGATAGATAAATGCTGTGTTGTACCTACATTATGTATTTTAAGATTTTTAATTTATCTCCATCTTTCTTGAAAGTCTATCTGTGAAAATTCCAGGGGTCCATCACCCTTTACTTGTTGACCAAATGTATGCCATTCCTGAATGTTAACTACATTTATTTGACTTCAGTTCCAAAAATGAGGAGAGTATCTATTTTGAGCCATGAGATTTGATTTAATTAAGGAAAACTTATTGAAAGCTCTCTCAGAGACGAACAATTCAAACAGTAATAAAACCTGATCTCTCATAGAGTTATGGATTAATTCAGACAATAGATGGCGCAAAAATTCTTTCGCCAAGTTTTTCTTTTTCTCTAAATGAGAAGAATGTTAATAAGAATACTGAGATTTTGTTTGTAGCTACAAACAAGAACACTTGAACAATTCATTTTGGCACTAATAATCTCTGGAGCGACAAAATTTAAAATAGAATGTCTTGAATTTTATTATGCTTTCGAGTTTTCGTGAGCTGCAAGTTAAAAACTTGTAACATAGATCACTCTGTGTAACAGATCTGAGTTTCAGATTTTGAACTAAATTGTTGGAATATAAACTTGTCGGTGTTCGTTGACATATGCGCCTGCAAATAATGGGATTGTCTGAAATGGGAAGCAAATTGTTCTCCTTACCCCCTCTTGATGGCGCAGCTGTCAATAACGCTGGTGCGCTAATAAAAACCATTGAGGGAAATCGAAAGATTCACTGCAAAAAATGATTTATGTCTGTTAACCGGACTTTTTTTTTTTTTTTTTGAATATGTTCGTTTTTAAACACGGTCACCTGCCAATACGACGTCCCTGTGGTTTATCAAAAACTCCTTTGCGTTTCTGCCCCATTGTCGCCTCCATATTCCACTATTTCTTTTTTATTTGGAGTCATTATTTTTCATTTCACCTCAAACCCAGCGTCTACCATCCAGCATTTCTTGCAGCGCTCGCTCCGCCCTCTCTGCTTTCTACGGCGCTGCGCTTTAAATAGCAACTGTTTAAAAGCTGCTGCACATTCTCCTGTCTGCCGTGCAGCTCCGCAGTCTTTCTCTTCTCCCCCTCCCCTTCCTATCCACTTCATTAACACATATATCCAAGCAACAAGCCCTCTCATCCCGCTATGTCGGCCGCCAGCACCGAAACCAGTGCCCCTCTGCCCACCGCAGGAGGCCGCGTCTTCTTCCAAGGTGCGCCCCCCGGTGTGGGCTGCGTGAGCTCCGGCCCCATCAACGGTGAGGACCCGGTGCAGAAGAAGCAGGGAAAAGTGACGGTCAAGTACGACAGGAAGGAGTTGCGGAAGAGACTCGTGCTGGAGGAATGGATCATCGTCGAGCTCAGCAAGTTGTATGACTGTGAGGTGAGTAAAGGACGGGTCACCCTCTGTCATTGGGGGTCCCTTCAAATGCACACGGAGACAGACAGCCGGGATGAATAATGCAGGCTACTTTATGCATGTTTTTGTGTCATTTTTGTGTCACTCAATCAGAGCTGCGCCTCATCTGTTTTTCACTCGGAAACTCAAAATCACAACAATATGACACATCAACTTTTCACGTCAAGGAGCTTGACTTTCTCGTTTTTCTTCGCGTCATAGACACTGAGGTTTTCGGACATATGTGCCTTTTGTAGCTCCGAGAGTTTTATTTGTTATATCTGACTCTGTCATTGAGCAAAGGATGCATGGCTGATTTCTCAGGGCCGGGGAGGAAAAGCAGCAGCAGCAGCAGAGAAACCGCATGGTTTTCCGTTTACGCACCGGTAACCCCCTTTCCCCCCCAACCTCATCTCTAAGGAAGCTTGCAGCTGTGAAAAAGGAATATTGTGTGCATCCATTTACATAGACCGTATCATTTCTCGTAAATGACCCTAATAACAGCCCTTTCATCAATATCCTTTAAAGTTTGACGTTTATGTGGCGACGGTTTTAGCCCTTTTAACCTATATGCACTTTTCTGCGGTGCATCTGTCCCTGCGCCTTATATTGGCCACCCCAATTACTGTGCGCTCGCACGTCTGCACGTCGCATTCTTTAACACTTTAAAAAAGGGGGAGGGGAGGCCTTGTGTGCGCATGTGGAGAAAGAAAAAAAAAGAGAGAGAGAGAGAGAGAGAGAGAGAGAGAATCGGGGTACGGAGAGCAGCAAATCCCCCTCCCAATAAACTCTCCTGTTTGCCACATACACTATGCTGCCATGTGGGGGTGTTGAGAAGATGGAAAGAAGGGCACTGGGTTAAAGGATGTGCTGATGCTGTGACTCTCCTCGCCAGCCAATCGCCTCTTCTGGCTCGCAACCCCCTCCCTAATGCCAAGGGTCTGCACAAACGCACATGTTCACACACAATACGTCTGTCACTTTGAGTCAGGCATATATTTATATATGCGTGGATCACTCCATCTATCAATGGTTTAATCCACAAAGAGATTACACCACTGAGAGATTATAAAAAGAACAGGGTGGAGCAGGGTACACACACCTTGAGTTATTGGGAGTTTATGTGATGGAGGAACATGAATTAGAGCTTAATTGTGAATTGAAAAGAAAATGTTGCGTCTGTGAAATGCGAACCAGTGCAAAGCCCTTGCCTTTAGAAATAACCTGTTTACTCAGTGAAGGTTGTCTTCAAAAGCTTCTCAGGTTAAAAAAAAAACAAAAAAAAACATGAACCAGTAAAAAGCATCACAAACGCCTAGGAGCACAGGAGCCATTTAAGGGATTAATAGCCATAATAATGTAGAGAAGAACTAACACTGAAGTCTGTGGGGAGGCTTTTCTTCTGCAGGCACGTGAAGCTGGTCATTTTTTTTATTGGAAGACGGATGTTGCCGAAAACATGGCAAATCCTGGACGAGAAGCCGTTAAAGGCTGGAAAACAGATGAGACTCCACTTCACCTTCCAGTTGAACAATGACTCAACATAATCCAAAGCTACTGGAATGAGTTGAATCAAAGAATGGTTTACAGGTAGAGACATGCCCCAAAGGACTGAATAGTAACGCACGTAACACTTTTTACATTTTTATTTGAAAAGAAAATCAAATATATTTTTTTCTTTCACTTGGCCATTGTGCTGAGTTTTATTCTGGTCTATCAGAAACACTCCCTATTCAATCCTTTAGAGATTGTGGCTTTATCAAAAGAAAGCGTGCCAAAATACCAAGTGATTTGTCCATTGTGTACTGAAAATAAGTTTCAGGCAAAAATCACAGTACGCCACTAACTGCCAGAACAGGTTTTGATACCTTCCCTTCTGCAATAAGAGAGAGAGAGCATTGCAATGCAAATATTTTTCCACACGTGAGGTTAATAAACTCTGCATGTGTGTGAAGCTCCGAACTTCTGCCTCCCTCATGCTGAAAATACCATAAGTGTTTCATGTCTGTCATCTTGTTTGTGAGCTCCTCCCTCTCTTTATAGCCCTGCTTATTTCTCTGGTGTGGTTCTTTTTCGAGCTAAAATAAGCTGTAGCCTTGTTTCCAACTGCAAATGGCTGAACAGTTCAAAGCTGACTGAGTTCTTGGCTGCATGTCGGACTTCCATCAGCAAAGGATGTAGTTAATGCAAATTGAATTTTAGATTAATTAGGAGCCAAAATATTTCCTTTTTTTTTTCTCTCTCTTGCATGATAATCCTGTCCATTTGACCTCTTTCTATATAGTGTCCACATCCACACACCATCAGGACATCTCTTCATATCTATTCACTTAGCCAATAAGATAATATCCCATGATGATCCCCCTCCGGCTCTCCAACCGGTCTCCGATAACCAGAGTGTTATTAGCCTGAGCCTGAGCTGAACCGGGATTTGGAAGGATTTCAATAAAAGCCGGTGGTGAAAGCAAGTCTCTGACGATGTTGACATGTTGTACTTTCAGTGCATTGTTAAGGCTGTCAATCACCTCCTCTAGTGTTTGAGAAGGTGGTTGTTACTACATACTAGTGACCTTTATTTACATGACTGTAAGTGGGACGTCACATTCCAAACACTGTTGTAAATACCCCTATTTTGAAACCCAAATTGGCTTCGGTAGCATTCTTTAAGCATGTGTGTGTTAGATACATGTAGAGGTGACTATGCTGTTCTTGCTGAAAGGTCATCCACTGTATCAGTTTCATAAGAAAACCTGATAGTACATTGGGGACTACGATATAGGGGCTAGAGTTTGTTAGTGAAGTCAGGTTGTTTGTTGAGGCAGAAATGTGATCAAATAAGCTAAACGGATTCCATCAGTAATGCAATTGGCGGTTCAGAACGTGTCACGCCTTTTAAGACCTTTGAAAATATTGACATCATCTTGCTTGTTTAATCAATATTCATGTAGCACAGGATCACAAAGCAATCCAGCCCTCAAAGATCTTTTATCTGCAGCTTTTAGATGCACTCCTGCTTCCACGCACATCAATCAAATGATTCCGGCCCTTTGAGCTGGGTTCTCCGGTGCTAAAAGCTGTTGATGAGTCATTTGATTCAGGTGTGTAGGAGAAGGAAGGCGTCTTACAGTTGCAGGATATCGGTAGATTTCAGGGACTGGACTTGGCCACCCCTTGGTCTACAGCTCATTTTAACTCATTGTTTTCCACACATGACCACATATGTGAAAGGTGAGGGTTCGATCAGAGAAGGGCCTATAAAGCGAGAGTTTTGCTCTTTCTTTTCGAGAGCAAAGCCCCGGTTCTGTCTGCTTGTCACTCGGCTGCGGACCAGTCCAGTGCACGCTAAAGGTCACTGCTCAAAGCTGTTTGCAGAATAACATAAAAGCAAGACAAAACCTTGAGGGCCCCTATGTTACCTAGAAGATGGACATTAAATCTGCTTTGCCTTTGCATTGCAGTTTTTTCTCTGAACAAATAAGTCTTTTTCTCACATATGCATTTTCTATCAGCCCCTATGCGTCATAACTGTGTATACTAATTCAACAAAAGAAGACAAAAGTCCTTGTCATTTTGTGACTACCGACCCACCACCACACTCCTCCTCTTCTTTAATAGATGAGATGGACTCTAATTGAGTGCCTGCTAATGCTGAGGTCCTGTTTAGGTGATTAAAAGGTAGAATGTGTCAGCGGACTGATGGATCTGTCTGTCTAAGAGCAATCAATGAAGATAATGCGAGACATAAACCCTTACTGGACAGCAGTAAATCCATTATAGACTCCTGCATGTTGTGTCATGTGTATGCCTTCGAGATCCAAATGAGTGGAAGAAATGCCCTACTTTTCAGTGACTCTTCCAGCTCAGGGTCTGTTGGTATACAACACTTCTGCCCTCAGGCTTTTACTGTCTGTGGGTTTGTATGAGGCCATGTGGCTTTTTTTTTTAGGCTGAAGATGCTGGGCTGCTCTTTAACAGATGCGCAGTGGAGACTTTTCATAAACTGATGAGCATGACAGTGATCTGACAGGTCAGTGTACATGGTCAGACCAAATGGAGCAAAAGCAACCTCCTGAGTTGAAGCATCTTCTTGTGGTTGATACCATTGCTTCTGACTGCCATCCCTGTTGTCCATGGATTATATGAGGTATGCAGATTAATTTTGAAACTGCATTTTGTGTAAACAAAATGCCTTCAGGTGATTTTTATGTTTATGAATATGTGTACTGAACAAAGAAATGTGTATTTTGTTCCTGATTTCTAACCTTCAAGCATCACTTCAAGGGCAGAAATCTGCCCTTGAAGAAAATCTCGCCCTTTCTGCCCTTGAAGTGATGCCGTTTCATCTGTCTGTCTCTCACTGCTTCCTATCTCCTGAGTCAGACGGGAAGATTTTTTCCCCTCCTGTGCTTGTCATGTGCTTTTTTTTGCCGAGGAACAAGAGCAACCATGTGAGCCTCACATAGAACCAGAGGAGTAGAATTCAAGCCCAACTCATTAGATCGGTTCAATAGCATGCCTGGGAAAACACACATCGGCACTCATTGACAGGAGTATTACTTTACATACAGAGTTACTTAATGCATCATGCTATGAGCACACACAACAAACAAACAAGCTCAGTGCCTTGCAAAACATTCATACTCCTCGAGATTTTTCTCACTTTGTGACGTTGCAACCCCGAAGAAGAAAATATGTAATTATAAAACAACATCTCAAGCTTTGAACATTTCGCATGATGTACAATTAATTCATCCAAAATTGAAAGTGGCTGCCACGTTCTTTTCAACCAGAAAAGCAGCCCACAGGCCCCTGATAACTCTGGACGGCCTACAGTGAACCATAATTCAGGTGAAGACCTTAGTCTGCACTGCAGATGTGTCTTGATGGAAGAAAATGCAACCAAGAGTCATTTCCCTTCCTCTTCACAATTATGTGCTACTTTGTGTTGGTTTATCACTTGAGTAAAAATCATTTGAAGTAAGTGGACATAATATGGAAAAGGTTCCATGGGTAAGGGCTTCTGCAAGTCACTGTAAACTCCACGTACATCTCTGGTTATCAGAATTGGAGCTATTAATTAAATGATTACTGCTGCACTGACTGACCCACGGACTGAGAAATGAAGAAAGGTCAGTCTTCTGTTTGCGATATCCATGCTTGGAAATTTAGATATGATGGACAAAAATAGACGCCCGCCGAGTGTCTGTGTCTGAGCACACGTCCACACATTTCACTTACACACACACACACGCACACACCTACACACGCGCATCTGCTGCTAAACAAATCAGAGGTGTTGACAAGGAGGCCTCTCAGCCAGCAGAAATCCACCAGCTGCTGAGACACACTGGCAGCACCGAGTGTCAATTTCAAAAATCAACACTGAGCACAAAGGTTATGGTGTGTTTATTGGCCGCTCGGTTTTGCTCGTGCAAAATTTTTCTGTCCTCCTCTCACTGTCTGCACTCGTCCACCTCAACTGACTTCACACTTCTGCACTTCTACTTTGTGATCCTCCCTCCAGGATGCTCCCTCCCTCTCCATGTGGGTTTCAATCAAATAGATATCAACCAATCAAACGGTGACCTGTAGCACATTGAAATGCAATTCTGTATGCTGCTGAGGAAAAGATATTATTGTGTCGGCTGTTTCAGCCAAGATATGCCTGGATTAAATTAATATCAATGAATGAAATCCTGACAAATTGCCTGTTTTTAATTGTTGACTTTTGTGTTTTTATGATGTATAGCACTTTGAACTGCTTTGTTGGTGAAATGCACTATAAACTTGACTTGTTCATCGATAACTCGCTTTTAAAATCAGTTCATTTCTCAGTCGTTTTATCCTCATCCCTACTAGATCTGGTTAATTACTGGTTTCTCTGTCAGGAGGGGTATAAACAGGCTGTATAAAAACATTGACTCGCACTCTGTGCGCTCTGAGCTTGGAGGAGGAGATGCAAAACAGCATCTGCATTTGCAGCAAAGAGAAAGAGGCCGGCGGTAGTTTTGACTCTCAAAAGCCAGACGGATGAGCTCCTATTCAAGAGTGTACACATGCATTTGTTGTTTATCCACCTTTGCATGTGCAAAATGACTCATGCAAAAAGCTAAATTGCATGGGTTCAGTAAGGAAGTGCTTTCATTTTTCAAACAAATCTGGATCTTATTTCCAGCTAGTTTGGCTTATTCTCACCTACATTACAGTTTTCATAAAATGGAGGAACCTTTCATTTGAATACATTCTTCAGTACTCTGACCCTCGTCTATTTGCTGGATGGCTGGCTGCTTTTGACCTCAATGCTATCTTTGTTTTCATGCCGAGCGTTCGCTTTGTGTTGAGGGCAAAGGTCTGCATTGGCTTCAGCTGTCGATTGATTTGCCTCGGGGAAGAACTGTCTGGCATTCGAGTACAGTAACATTATATCTATCTGCCTTACATGTCCAGGTCTGATATATTCCTGATTGAGAATGAAATAGAAATATTTAACTCTTAAGTATATCCAAGGATTTTAACCAAGGGGGTGATTCTGTCTAGCAACAGCATGCCACTGTGTGTAGATGTGAGCTGTTGGTGAGGCTGCTAATGGAAGCTGTTTATGAAGAGCTCTAAGAGGGGGATTAGTTACAACATAGAAGACACTAAGAATAATTAACTGTAGATTGTAAAACATCCATTAAACTGCCTCTGAGCTCATACAGAAAAAAGTTTAATAAAAGCATAGTGGAGTGCATGCTGTGTTTACTCGAGTTATGACTGTAATGTGATCAGCTTGACAGTAGAGTCTGGTTGGAATATGCACAATTTCAACATGTCTAGCCTGGTTTTATATCTGCTGCACACTGAGTAATGGAAGAACAGCCCACTTGCTGTAGACTACCAGGCCTGTACCTTTATCCAGCTAATACAGTGAAGAAAATAATGATACGATACTATGGTGGATTAGAGAATCACTAATGGGAATAAATACAGCTTTCAACAGCTAAAGAAACAAAAAAAGAGGTGAAACCGGACATTTACATACACTATAAAATACATGCATGAAGCTATGAAGAAAGTAATTAAAAGCTCTCTAAAAAAAATCTCATTCTGGAACTTCTCCAATCAAAATATTTTTGATGATTCTTGCTGGCCTAAAACAGGAAATGTTTAGTTCAATTTTAATTTAGTTTATTCATATAGCGCCAATTCAAAGCATGCGGTGTCAAGGCACGGCATTGCAAAAAAAAAAAAAAAAAAGCCATTTCAATTCAAAAACACGTACATTTCAACTGAACCTAGTTATCAAAGTTCAGTTCATTATTGAAATTGCTGTCATTCAACATGGAATGACAGTAAACAATCACTTGCATTCAAACAATCCTCTTGTTTTCCAGCAAGCACGAAGCGACAGTGGGTAGTAAAAGCTCCCCATAAACAGGAAGAACCTGCCTCAACTGACTGGAAGTTTGAAACAAAAGAACTGACATGGGAGTAATTTCTATTCTAATAAAAAGTAAAAAGTAGGAGAGGGAAAAGGTTTAATTGTTGGCAGCTTTATCTCAACCGGTGACTGACTGACTAACCAGTCTAACTTGATGTCAGACAGTAGGAACTTTATGAAATGGTGTGTATAAACGTCAGTGGCAACAGCGCACAAAACAGAAATGCTTGACGTAAAAGCTAATATTAGAGATCCGCTTGAAAACAGTGGTATTACTGCACTAATAGTTCACAGTTGGGGGTAAATGCTTTGAATTTTATGCATACAGAAGTTTAGAGGGTGACTGTCGTGCTAATTAATTATATTTTCAACGTTAACTTTAGGATTTTTCTAGCAGTTCTCCTATTTGATGTAGTGTGTCCTCTGGAGTCGCTGAATCAGCGTGAGAAAGAGCTGTGGCTGCAGCTGCTAGCATCACCCAGTAAAGTCACATCGTTTGTGCTCTACGGTTTCAGCAAACGGCTGCACCAAACGACAACGGGGGTGCTTGAAAGTTGAGGGAGGGAGGGCCAAGAGCCACGTAATCCACGAGGGCCTGAACAGTAACCTGGCAAAGTCTCCCTCGTCTTCCGAACTGCTTGTAGTGTTTGTCTGTTTCCCTCATCTTGAATCTTCAGAGTAATGTTCCCATCACACACTGTCCATTCTCTGTGTTTTCACTTCCTCCACCTTTAATAACTTAATTTCAGGGGATGATTTCAGCCCACCTTGAGCTCCCCGGCACTTTGATGTGACACACTGTGGCAGAATGTAGAGGAAGAAAGCTGAGCTGGGAGATTTTACAGCGTTGCACAATCCTCCTCTTCCTTCGCCTCATCATCATCATCATCATCATCATCATCATCACAATGACCCACTTATCGGTGCTCGCTTCATCTCACTGCATCTGAGTTGTATGTCTTTCTTATTCCAGTTAATCCTTTCACTTTGTTTTGCTTTGTACCGATCACAATTTTAGGATTTAATATTAGATTCCGTATGTTTGCTTCTTTTGGACGGAGATCTACGTTCTCTTCCCTTTTTCCTTGCCTTTTACCTTCAGTGAGGTGAAAAAGTATTCATGCCTCTTGAACTTTGTTCATATTTGTAAAATCAGAGCCACAAACCTCTATGTTTTTTTTGTTTTTTTCTGGGAGTGCATGTGACAGAGCAACCACTTTCAGTAGAAGAAAGGAAGTGAGGTGGGGTTAAAAGTGAAAATGTAAAGAAGCAGAAAGAGAAGACAAGATGACACTCTGCTTCTACACCTGCAGAAAGAGGGAAAACAGAATCTTGAATCCACAGTGACAAACAACATTTGCGCATACAACAACAACTACGTCCCTGAAGATAGGCGTATCTGTAAACACCTGGGTCCAAACATTTTTTTTTTTAATAAGCTGATGAAATAAAAACAGTCCATTTGACCTGGGGATATTTATGGACTGAAACCATCAACACGACTGCATTAGCTTGCGGATAATCATCTACTTTGGAACTGCAATTATATGAAACCAGCCGGTCCGGTTCACGTAAGAGGGTTATGAATAGGAATGTCGGTGAATCACTCGTTCAAGTAAAGCAATTGCTCACACCTTTGTTCATAGATACTGATTGAATAAAGTCTAAATGGAGTTTGTGGTGACTCACAGGGTTGGGCCACGCGCATTAGCTTAGATTCACCTCACCGCGGATGAACCAGACTGAAAAGGCTGCTGGCTGCTGAGTCGACGGTGAAAACAAGCCCGACACAGATGCGCCCTCAGCTGTCTGCACACATTGCCAGGCTCACGGGCTGACAGTCCAGCTTTGTGTTTCTCTATTGGGCTTTCAGTTCTTTGCTGGTTCTTGCTCACAGTCTTCACAAAGTTGCCTTGACTACAAAAAAAACACTGCTCCTTGTGCACATGTCCTCTAAACACACCATGTCTTTCATCATTATTTCTCTCATTTGCAAATGGAAATGCAAAAAAAATAACCAACTGCTACATCTATGTGTAGCAAATAAGGATTGAAGTGCACTTTTATCAAGTGCTTCTTCATTTTAAAATGTTTGAATAGCTGATTTGCTTGTGTTGTCTGTAGTCACTATTAACTTTACTTGCTGCAGGCACTAAAAATGATCTACTTGGGAGTAGTTGTGTGGGTTCATACTATTATAATTACTCACACTCCACTGTGAAGGACTAAATATGTGCAGTGTCTTCCTGCAAGAGCTTCTTTGAATATCAAGAAATTTTTATTTATTTTTTTTTTTTTATGTAGCCTGGCAATTGCCCACGGTCATGCTTCACACTCCAGCCATGTGTGTTGTCATCACCAATCACAGGGATGTAGGGTGATGGACTGCCTGCTGACGAGTGAAACAATCAGAGTCTCACAGAGGTCAGTGAGTGAGTGATGACCCCAACAGACTGATAGACCGAGGGGACTGACCTTTGCTTCCTGTCCTCAAACTCCAAGGGAGAAACTTTGTGGAGTCATCAACTTACTTTAGATCATCTGTCGGATTTAGATAATGGTCCGAGTTGACAGATAGCAGGAGGGCAATCCTGGAAGGAAACCTGTTAGAGCTGTAGATCATTTCAGACCAGGGTAAAGGTTCACATTCTGGCAAGAAATTGACCCAGTAGAAGTGCAGAGCTTAGTTCAATTAAAACCTATGAGAAGACTCAAAATTTTTCCTGATTGTTTCTCAAGCCCCCTTTTGTCTCAGAGCTGAAAAGTTGTATGTGAGGAAGGTGGGGTCCAAAACCCGACTCAGTTACAGCAGCTCACCTGGAGGAATGGGCCAACATTCCAGCAAACTACTGTGAGAAGCTTGTAAAAGGATATCAAACATGTTTTAAAAGTTAAATATACCAAGTACTAAGAAAGCATAAGCAAACTTCAGAGTATAAAGGTTAAAACATATAAAAATGCAAAGAAACATATTAAATAAATAAAAAAATAAACACTTATTAATCTGGCTTTTAGCAAACAAATATTTTTAGACAAAAACTAGGGCAAAGCAGGGAATTTTACGTCAGACAGTGACAAAAAAAAGATAATGGAGTGTATGCAAAAATCTGGTTTCAACTGATACTTGAAGCATTACTATTAAGCATTAAAGCATTAAACCCAAGTTTTATGGAGGTTTGCTCCACAGGCTTGCTTCTTTCTCATCCATAGTTCTCGCAAACACAAAATCTTGCATTTGCGATATTTTAGCGTCAGACTTTAAGAATGCATGTTTTTTTGTTTTTTTTGCATTGTTACTTGAATGGTTATGTTTTGCACTGATTCCAGTGTGTTCTTATTACCCTGCCCACACAGAACGAAGCCGACTGACTACAATTCTGGGAGCTAATATCATCCGTGCTTTAATGCTCTTTGTCTTAATACCATGCTGTGCTCCTGGCTATATGATCGACACACACACACATACACTAAGCCCTGGATAACATCCCTGTTGCTGTGTTAGCAGTAGAGATGAGAAATGATCTCACGGCCATTGTTATGAAACGATGGTTAGTAAGTTACTGTGAGCAACATTCCCGTCCCTCTGTACATTAGATTGAACCTGATGGGCTTCAGGAAGGGGGTTCATTTTAATCTTTGTGAAACAAAGATGGAAATATGGCCTTATAGCTTAAAAAAAAAAAAAAAAATAATAAATATATAAATATATATAT
>NW_015112777.1:461113-462752 GCF_001443285.1 Poecilia latipinna | reverse complement strand
TGGGTCTCAGAAAGGGGGTTTTTTTTAATCTTTGTGAAAAAAATAGAGAAATATGGCCTTATAGCTTAAAAAAAAAAAAAAAATATATATATATATATATATATATATATATATATATATATATATAATGAACATGTTCTCATCAAATTTAAAGAAAATAAATGAGCATTTGAAAAAAAATTACAAACACAATTGTACAAAATGTTTAGTAAATCTTCAGTGAGGTAATGCATTAAAATTACTGAAAAATAATGCTTTCAGTAAGTTGAGCATATTCTCAGCACAGAGGTTCTGTTTCAAAGTAATGAAGAGAACAATGTGCAAAAAAACAACAACAAAATAAAAATAAAAAAAACAGACAGTTTTGCCTGAGTTGCTCACAAAAACCTGACCACCCACTTGGAAGATAGCGGAAGGTGATCAAATATCTCCGTTGACTTGTTTGACAGCAGCAGATGCTTAAGTGTTTGTTGCAAATGTCAAGCAAACAGGGGTGGAAAAATAACTGGATTCTCAGGCTCAGTTCCTTTTAAGAGCCTTAGCTCGACGCTTCCCAAAAGGACAGCATTTGTAGCACACGTCATGCGGTGTCTGGGAGGGAAAGGTTTATCTTCCCTGCTTGCTTCGTCTGCAAAAACCTTGTGGCGAAATAAAACAAACCATTGGGGCTTTGATGTGGTGTTGAGCTGAAGGCAGCCTCCAACCACTGAGCCGCTAAACGGCCCAACCCCGGCACAATGACATTTCCAAATGATGTATGTCCCTAGCAAGCAGGCACACAGAGCGGTTTGGGTGTTTATAAGCCTCTTGCCAACGCAAATATTCCAGTTGCATTTTTTTATTTTTTTTTATTAAATGTTCTACTTTGTCATCTTGTTTGCCCACTTAAAGCCTTTCCATCTGTTCTCTTACAAAGGGCTCTCTTGTGTTTCAGGAGGAGGAGATGCCAGAGGTAGAGATTGACATCGATGACTTGTTGGAGGTCAACAGTGATGATGAGAGAGCCAGCAAACTACAGGTAAATGTAGTGTACTTGTCCTCTTTGGTGTGTGTGTGTGTGTGTGTGTGTATCTACAAGTCTTTAGCAGAGATGATTGGTCACAGAGCGAATGAGGAATCCTTTATAGAGATGTGGTGGTTGATTGGTTTTTATAAGCAGTCTGGATGTTCAGCATAGATGTAACTGTTAATACCATGTGAATATAAAGGCTATTGGTAAAAATAAACATGTTGTAATAAATTAAATACCCATAAATAAAATGTGGATATTATTAGTTTGTTTCAAGTGTTGTTGTGTAAGGTTTTGTGTATTTCATGTGGCAAAGTTTTAAATTTTGCTTAGACAAGAATAGTATAATAAACTACTTCTGTTGACAGACAAAAATGTAAAATAGATACTTGATACACGTTGAATACGTTTTAAAGCAGAATATTTGATGTTTTTGAGGCGATATTGTCTGGTTTATAGAAGATCACTGATAAATCTCCTTGTTAAACCAAAACAGAATCCTTACAGAATGTACATTTTCTCAAACCCCCAGAGTATTTACATGTTGCCAGAGAGTTTGTTTCTGGTAGTTTGTTTCATTAATTACTGACCGTTTTTTTTTTTTTTTTTTTTTTCTGGGTTTTGCATTAT
>NW_015112777.1:385584-457962 GCF_001443285.1 Poecilia latipinna | reverse complement strand
TTTACATTTTGCCAAGGGGTTTTTTTTTGGTAGTTTTTTTCATTAATTTCTGGCCGTTTTTTTTTTTTTTTTTTTCTACTGGGATTTGCATGATTTCTCTTTAGAGATGAGTTCCTCGTTTTGTCCTCTTCACAGATTTCCTATCAGCTGAGTCACTCCAAAACAATAATATTACTTCCAATCAGAAGAACCATGTCGGTTAATTAAAATAGTAGTTTGGGCCTAATTATGCTATATGTACCATGTTATTGGCAGAATAGATGCCATGCATTTGATGAGAGCATGCTTCCTTTGGTCCCTAAAGACTTGAGACTTAACTTGAGAGACATGACATGTGAACGTTCCTCAAGTTTGCTAATTAGCAATTTATTCTTAAAATCTCAGAACCTTTTGGACATTTATTTAAATACACATATGTTCATATGAATAAAGAAAGGCTAGACTCCAACAACCAATGGAGAATATGAATTTCTGCTGAGAAAAGTCAAAAGTGCAGAATCTGCTGAGGTTTTAAAAACATCTATAAATCATTTCTTATCTCCTAACAACTGCTCCCCCCCCCCCTCTTCTTTCCACAGGAAACCCTAATAGACTGCTACAAACCCACAGAGGTGAGCTTCTTTAAAGCACATAAACCATTAGAGCCAAAGCCTGCACCCACCATGTTCTAATATGTTAATGAATACCTAATTATGTGCGCACAATCACAAATAAGCTACCTGATACAGGACTTCATAATATTCATTACCTGCAGTATTCACACTGACGTGTTCAGAGACATAAGAGTCTGGTTTTAGGTGAGGTTGCATTAGGCTATTTGCATGATTAAAGCTTTTAAAAACCAATCACATTAATTCCACACATGGTGAATTTTCCCCCCCATCTGTCATCATCACCATGTGTGGTTTTATTACAAGGTCAATGCTGTTGAGCTACAGCTGTATATGCAACTACATACCTCCACAAGAGTACTAATTTTTAAATACCCATTAATTATATTTAGCTTTACTGTAATATACAACGAACCCTAAAACCAATGTTTGACGCTCAAGACGATTCTGTACCCATTTAAATGCGTTTCCCGTAAACATTTAGGCTGTACCTACCCTCTCTCAGGATTAAAAATGGTGCACACAGCTACCCTTACACCCTTCCCCTCAGTCAAGTGGAAATAAGAAGTGAAAGACCGGGGGTAATTGATATACAAGATGAATGTGAACGAAAGGTGAAAGGACTTTGAGATTGCTTCTTGAAGGCAGAGTGGGGAAGATAACAGGAGATTCAAGACATGAGGTGAGAAGGGGAGTGATGAGGCAGAGAGGGTTGTTCGGGTTAAATGAAAAAACACCTGCTGGGTAAAAGATGAATGCAGGTAGGAAGGGGGAGACATCTGGAATTGGACATTGAGCACCGTCCCGTATAATAAGGTAGTTAACAACTAACTCCAGACCTTGATATAACCTCTTGCTTGATTCTGAGAGTGTCTGTCGCAGTAGTCTTTACTTAGCATCTAGTTTTGCTTTGTTTCTTACAAAATTATGGACTTCAGAAAAAGCTAATTTCATCAAACACTCACAGGGTTTCAAATCTAGATTTACACGCTCCTATACGTTCTGAAACACCAGCTACTAAATAACCATGAAAACAAAAAATGTATTGGCGTTTTGATTGCTTCTGCATTGATATTTTTTTTTGTTCTCTTTTGAGAAAAATGTCTTAATATTTAATAATAAGTTGATGTTTTAATTCAATTAAATAATTAAATGTCCTAGTGTGTGTGTTTAATCTGAAATAATTTTAGTTCAGTTAGCTTGTTTACCCTTGTAGGCCATTAAAATACACAAATTATGTTGATTCTTGTGCATCTGAAAATGACTTTAAGCTCCTTATTTTGGGAATTTTTGGCAGCCATCTACTAATCGAAATGAGGAATTGTCTGCTTTGCGAAATCCAACCAGCAACTCCAAAGACTTAATTTTCCTGGAAGCATTCAAATGACTCCTTAGTCACCTCACTGAATTTAATTTGCATCTCTGAGCAGACTAACTTTGTTTTACTTTTCTTCTTCAGAACTTTGTCAGTGAGTTGCTGTGCAGGATAAGGGGGATGAGGAAGCTCAGCGCTCCGACCAAGAAGGGCCTATAATGGCTTACTTGTCCAGTATCAACCAACCATAAACTACGTCACTACAGCTTCACCTACTTTACTCACCCAACATGAACTCTCATAATGCAGAATTGTTTATCAAAACTCTAGGAAACACCCCGCAATCTGCCAACATGCACCACGATATCCATAATCTGGCACCCATCATTCATTTTAAAGCACAGAGGATTACAAGTCATGATAACATAAGACTGTTGACAGTTACTTACGCAAAAAAAAAAGAAAAAGAAATTTAAAAAATCTGTGTGTGTTTTGAGTGATGGATAAAAATGTCAAGACCAGGAATGTGCTCGGACTGCGAGTATGTTTATAACAATATTTTCACCACCTAAATCTAGATGTTCAGCTCACACTTTTTTAAGACCAAAAGAATTGGGAAAAAATAACCAAAAACTTTAAGACAAAACAAGAAAGAAATTAATCAAAGGAGGTGGTTAAAAAAAAAAGTTACGATAGGTGCACAATTAGCTGTAGCTCTATACAAACACAATTCTTCATAATTAAGTTTTTTTCTTCTTTTACTGGAGTCTCTGCTGTTACGTCACAAGAAAAAACAAAACAAAAAAAAACATATGTGGTCATTTCTTGTTCACGTGAGTCAAAAGTGGTTTTCAGCCATTTTTTCTCGTCAACCGTTTTGTCCACATCACATCAGTGCTAGGAGATGCGAAGGAGAGCCGTTCTTTTGACTTTTAAGCACAGAGCATTATAATTATACATAATTAATCTGTTCAGTCCATTGTTTTAATGTAAAACCTCTGATTGGAGTGGCGACATATTTATTAACGAAACACTACCAATATTTTTGCTAGTTATTTAATGTTGTACTTTTCATCTCAGCAAGGCATGATGGGTGTTGCAGTTCTCCGTTTCGAGACTACAAAAACCTGTATGATTGGCAGCCTTTCATTGATCGTGTTCTTCGTGCTCCGTCTGAGGGCTGATGTGACCATTTATGCTCCAGCGTTGTAGGTTATTCTCATTGGTTTCATTCACCTCCGCTAACATGGTTTTTTTTCTGATAACGGACAATGTTGCCTTTAAGGACATTCAGGATGAGTGCCGCAAGCCTCAGCTACCGACAGACATGGTAAATGCCATGAAGTCAAACCCTGAAACCAACATGCAGTACACTGGTTGCAAAGAGTTCACACACCCCTATTAAAACACCAGAGTTATGTGATGTAAAAAATATGAGACGAAGATAAATGATTTCAGAGTGTTTTCCACCCTTAATGTGTCCACAACAAAAATTTTTAAAATATTGAAATCTTTTGGGGGTAAAAAACAATAATGTGGTTGCACATCCACAAGATAATGCTTTGTCGCAGCTGCTTTGGGTTTTACTGTCACTCCGCCCTCATGCATCAAGACCACGCAAAGTTTTCCGACTGCCCTTTAAAATTGTGAAGTTGTCTTCTTTGTTCTTGTGATTGACACTTTTTGACGTCGAGATCCTGCTGATGATTTAAAAGCTCTACGTAAACCATGGCTTTCTCTGTGACATGGAAAAACCCACTACAATTGTTGAATTTTACTTAGTGTTAATCAGAGGCACTTTGATTAACACCAAAATTTCCCTAAAATGCAAAAGTTTTTTTTTTTTTTTTGATTGAGAAGCTTAAAGGTCATATTAAAGGTGGAAAAGCTTAAGCATCACTAAAATCTCCCATTCAAACAGGGGTGTGGTAACTTTTTAGATCCATTTGAAAGGCAACACTCCAATCAGTCATGTTCTGTAATTGAAGGTGTGCTAAATGTATCATATCCAAAATGTCATGCGTCCCGAGTCAGAATTTTCATGCTGAATTTTAAAACAGACTGTTTTGTAGGTTATAACTAAGTGAATACAAACTTTAAGGCGTTTAAACCTTTGCATTTTGCAGAAAATGTTGCAACTGCATATAGCCAGGTTTAAAAGGATGAAGGTAAAGGTATCAATTAATGATGGTGGCCTTTTATTACACCAACAACACCAACAAACCTGTAGAGTCTGATACAATCACGCATTATGGCTTTGGGCTCAGTAATTTTCAACGTAGATGTACCAGTGAGATCGGGGCAGGCTAACACCTGCCACTGGATCCATCAACTTCTAAAGGAAAAAAGCAGAACAATGTTGGATTAAAACATAAGAGAGACACCCATTTGCATGCTAACAACAGAGATTCATAGAGTATAACCTTATATTTAAGCAAAAAAAAAAAACATCTTTTTTTTGACTTGCCTAAGATGTATGACTTTGTAGATCAATTACTGTGGAGTCAACGTGAGTGTCACGTTGGAAAGAATCCAGGAAAATTTTAAATGGTGCTGTTTTTGATGTTCTTCCCAGAATTTAGTTGTGCATAAAAAAGCGTTTTCACTGTTGAATGATGCCAGAGAAATGTGTTTGAAAGAAACATGTCTGTTTAAAACCGGGTTTTTTCTTTCCCCCCCCTCCCCCTTCCCCTCTGTGGGTACTGGCCCAGTTAAAGATATAACGTGTAACAAAGATTGCATGTTTGCCAGATGAAGCCATTAATGGAAACTGGGATACAGTTTTGCTGAGGTCATCTAAACTATTTTCTCTCAAGGATCAGTTCAGGGACAAGAGGCTGATATTTTATAAGTTATTGGATTTCATGTAGAGAGTGATTTGAAAGTGACTGTTTTACAAAGCTTTACATTTGCATGAATTTTTAAAGTAGCATGTCGAGGGGGAAACATTTTTTTGCCCAAAGTTGTTTTTTTTTTGTTTTGTTTTTTTTTAAATAAATTTAAACACTTTCCTTTTTATACATTTACAATGATTAATGCTATTGCTTTCATCACTGATGCTAGGAATAACCTATTCAGGTTTGAAGCTGAACTTTTACTTTGTACATCCACAATGAGTATTCCTGTTTATAAAATGTAATGTGGTGTGTGGTTTGTTTTTTGCTGATAATGAAAATAAATAATAAAAAAAAAATGCAGAATACTTGTGTATTGTTTGAATTTTTTTTTCCTGTGTGTGCAATTTTCTTGCAGAGGAATGTGATTCTGGCCTGTTGGTATTTATTTATACTAAAGGGTATAAATGTCAGACTACTGTGCTCATGAATACTCATAATGCATCCATTTGCAGCTGTAGGATTGGGATGTTCTTCCACATGAGTGTATTGGAGCACAAGGAGCATATTACATCTTTATAGTTGGCAGTAGATTAGTAGGACACCCCCATACGCTGTCTGGTTCTGTAAAGAGCTCATCCGGGTATGACATTATTGCTCAGTGTGTGCATGAGTACCTTTCCTCAGTGAGATGTCTACCCCCCCCATATGGGCTAGCCTACTGGCCTACTGTACCCTGTTGCTGGGTAGAAATGTTTGATATCTTATGTTCAAAGAGAAACCAAAACAGATGTATTGTTTGTAGTGGATACAGATCAGTTTAGAGAACATTAAAATGTGGCCGCTTATTTCCCCACCAAGAGAACGTGAAAGTGATGGTTTTGCGTCTTCACCGATTTATTCTTTGAGAAGAAAACCTTCTGCGAAACCGACGGGGCCTCACACCTGCACACAAACACACCACTGAATGTTACTGGGGCGGTGAGACCGATGCCGTCACAGACCGGTGCCAGACTGGTGCCGTCACAATCAAGTGCTGAAACGGGGCTGCTTGTGCCTTTAAATTTCATGACCCACTTTTCACAGCTGGGCCTGGCAGGCAGCACTCATGCATGCGTGCCGCCTTGAATAATTGGGACTGCAAGGTGAATGTGAGGAGAATAGCTAAGGACAGGAGCCTCCCTCGCCACTCGGAGGGCTACGCACCAGCGAGCTTTGGACCAGCACGCTCGGTCATGGTGCTCGAGTGGGGGTAAAGCCGATGTGAAAGGATGATAGCTGTTTGGCAGAAGATTGGAGCCTCTCTGAGTCCATGACATAATGTGAAAGGACAAATGTGCCCTTATTGATGGCTGCTGGCAGACTGTACTGTCAGATCTGAGCATTTCTCAGGAATGAAACAGAAACGGATACATCCCCAAGCAAAATATCCCAAATGAACTCAGTATAATTTTTTGCATATATTCCTTTCCCCTCCAACAGTTTACAGTCTCAATACTACATTTTCTACTGCTACAGATTACTTTGCCGTTTTCCCCCCATCATCTCCCTCGCAGATAAGGTGATCCATCATGACAGTACTGTACGGAGACAGAAACAGAGAAGCGGGGGGGATGAAGATTAAAAAGATGCTTTTTGACAGGGGCAGAGCAGAGAGAGTTGACAAACAGCGAGAGATGGAGAGTGGCACTGACAACATCTCCAAACGGTCCCCAGTTGAAGGACAAACCGTCCATGTCCACCACTGTGGCGCTCTCCCTCTCTCAACAGGACATAAATGAGGCGGTGCTTCATGCTGCTGTGGGCCTGCTTCATCATTCACATGACAGGCAATTCACCGTCTATTACCTATGAGACATTCTATGCATTTAAGCTGCACACTGTGATACAGTGCCTTGGAAGTTAACCAATAACCTTCAACCTTTGTGTATTTTGTCACATTACAAGCTCACAGTTTGATGTGTTTTAGGTCCATTTTAAAGGATAGATCAACGCCAAGTAGCAGGAAATAGGAAGTTGTGGTTTCCAGCAGCTTTACGAGATCTGGATACTTACTTACTACTACTCCATTTCTACTCGACCATGACATTTACTCCAGCAAACCACTTAAAACGACGTCCTCTTTCCTCTACATTATAAATACTACATACACGTGTTCTACTTCTACAGACCCTGTGTATATCTGCGTGTGTGTGTGTGTGTGTGTGTGTGTGTGTTGGTGTGGGACAGGGGGCGTTGGTTGAAATCTCAAGGGGAATCCTGTTAATTTCACTACAATGGACCCATTCTATTTTTTACTCTACACATAAATGTTCCAACTCCAAGCATGAAAAGATGTAGGCACATACAACATCACACAGTCCGCTAAAGTATTTTCTGCTGTACCTTTACTAGTACAGCTGCTGTGTTTAGAACCGATTTAAAGCCACTTTGGTAAAAGCAGGTTAAAGTAGATTCATGATTTTATGGTGGAACAAATGAGATATTTTATGAACTGCACAGAAACAGGCGTTGTATTGTAAATTAATCATGAAAATCAATTAAGTTTCACTTCGCATTAAAGTTGTAACCATAAGAATGCACTTGGAGCCTATTTTCATGGTAAATTAATGGAACAATGAATCAAAACCCGCCTCGTATATGTTCACGTCAAATTTTATTCAATTCTTAGCTTTTTGTCTGACCAAAGGTTTTTCTTTAATGAGATAGACAAGTGATAATAGGCCTGTCAAATATTTTAATAGACTCCAGGCCCTGAAATCAAGATGTGTTTAGATTTGCATGCAGACTTTTTTGCATGTTTCCACTGAGATTTAAATCACTCCAAGCCTGAAATGTCCAGGTGCTTGCAAAACTTTCCCTTAGAATATTTACTCTATAGTTAAGATATTGTCTTCTTTTCTTGAGTATCTCAACACATTTTATCCAGTGGCAAACAGCAAGAGGAGCATGATCCATTCTGAGTCCTCACTTTGAGAATGTTGTGCTTGATAGCTAATGTTTTCGTTTGCTTACAAGAACTACAAACTGTACCCGTTTAGGTTTGAACTGACAGTGAAACAATTTCTACTTTACCCAGGTTATCTCTTCCAAAAGGACAAGAACAGTTGCAGTATATGACATATTGACTTACAATGGGAAAACTCCTTACTCACCATTTGTAGATAGTTGTACAGTTAGAAAAAAAAAAAAAAAAAGAAAGGATCAAGATTTTTAAAGAACTAGTCAAGCAGTGTGTCCAAGTCCCCCCCAAGTCATTTTGCACCCTTCCATTTGAATACTACTTACTTTTTTCTGGGTATGAAAAAGGAACTTTGGCTGCAGGACACTTTAAAATCATGCTTCAGTTCCTACCTGCCTAATGACTCACAAGAGCTTTACAATCCACTTAAGTGTATTGTAAGGAACTGCAAGACAAAAACAATGTCAACTAGCAGGAGTTTGCTCAGAGTTACTTTGGTTGGAGTTCATAATCTTTCGCATTTTACAAGAGTCGATCAAACCCAACACGGACATGAACCATCTGCCAACGGAAATAAGGTGTCTATAAAATAATACATGAGATTTCTGTATCGCTAGCACAGTAAATATCGAAATACATAACCAAAGCTATGAAATGGTTTGTAAACAGACACAATGTAAAAAAAAAAAAAAAAAACTGGGATGAAATGAATGGGTACGAACTGATGAACGGGAGAATCAGCCACAGCTGCAGAAACACCTGAACAGGAAGTTTCAGCAACACATGACACAGCACGAAAGTTGTCCAAAAATGGCAACAGTTTTGAGTGACTGGCAACCCAAACATTCGGTCATGTACTCTTGCAACAGGCCGTGGTGACTTAGATGTTTATGTAGTGGTTATGTGGTGGTTTATAGTTGAAATAGCCTCTTTGCTTATTATCAAAATAATACGTTGGTAGATCTCACACTAAAACCATTGACTAGAATACCTCTGCAGCCGGAAAAAGGATTAAATCGGGGATTTACAATTAATGACACCATTACAAGCACAGAGGGATATGCTTGTTGACCTGTTTTGAGCATGACCTACTTGTTTTTGAGACATTTACTTCATTATGATTGGCGTTTTGTTGGCAAACATAAAGGAACGAGACTGCTTAATGTGTATGTGTGTGTGTGTGTGTGTGTGTGTGTGTGTGTGTATGTGAATGTGAATGTGACTGTGCACAGGAAGGGTAAGTCTGTTTAGACAACATGGGAAGAATCCTGCTGGGGGATCTTTGTCTGCTCAGATCATTCTCTTCAATGCCATCTGTTTCCAGCAAATTATTTAGATAATTAAAGAGGATATTTTTACCACCCATATCAAACCAGAGAACATCTTTGGTGCACATGCAGAAGAATATTTTACCAATTACAGAGATAATTTGCAGGATACTGTTACCTACATAAGTCTTTATAAAAAAAAAAAAAGATTTATTTTATTAGTCTTGCAGGAGTCATATCTGTAAAAAACAGACAATCTTTTCTCTGGATTCTTGAAACATATTTAATCTCTATCCTGATGTTCAAAGGCCTAAAAGCTCGCTGATTTCCTAGTGAACAAAATAGAAGCTAATCCAAGTGACCCTGTGAAGAGACTCGCTCTAGAAATCAATTAGTTCTTCAATCGGCTTATTCCCTGACAGACCACCCCCCACCCTCAGCCGAGTGCAGCCTTCAATGAAAAACCCTAGAATTAATCAGGGAAATGTCTGGCAAGCAGTCCAACTCTAATTCAAGTCAAAGAAATATATATGTTTTTTTTAAGGGTCTACCCATTTAGTACATAGAATAAAAGTAAAACAAGCATTCTGTGGGCGATGAATATCAAGATTTATCTGTTCGGGGTCTTTTACTATATTTTTTGTGTTCTCCAATTAATGACAGGTCTATCAGCCTTTCATCAAAACATTTGAACACAGCCAGATTCACAGAACTTTGATCTCACCTTGTGTGCTTAACCAGCCTACCGATTTAATCCTGTTCTGGGATTCTGAGACAGGCAATTTAAACAAATATAAAATAGGGGGAGGGAGAAAAATAGACCATACACAAAACCTGAGGAGCTGAAAGAAATGGGACGTCTTAGTCTGGAGGGGATCTGTGTGAAACAACAGCTGTGGGGGTTGACGGTCTCAGATCAAACCCCCTTGAAATAAAAACACAGGGGAGCTGAATGAGTACAGTCCTTTTTTTCATTCCCAGTCGTTTTGCTCTGTGCATCTCCCAACCCGTTAGACAACATGTTTATCTGTCTGCCAGCATCCGAGTATATACCTACAGGCCAATCTCCTCCTTCCTCCTCCTCCATCTGAGAAATCGCCAAACAGCTGGTTGCCATGGCTCCAGATTTCTCTGCACCAATCAAATCCTGTTTTGCTCAGGGTAAAAGAAGAGGCTACAACAACACAGTCTGGTTAAAAAGCAGGGATATTAAGAGAGATTATCCAGGAACAGCAAAACATTTTGCCAATATTGCAGAGTAAATTAACAGACATGCACTTGTGATATTTGGGCCTCATTGTGTCTAATTGCAATGTCCTTTTGTTATGTCTCTTACATGTTTTGGATTGTAATGATCTCAAGCATTTTTCATATCTAAACAAAATCTGTACCACCTGCCTCCTGTACTGTACGGATTGAATTTATGAAAGAACCAAAAATAACAAAGATACCGAAGCAACAAAAGACACTGAATGTTGTTTTGATGAATGAAAGGTTTCTAAATTGAGAACAGGGCTCCCTCTGCTGGTACTATGGCGAACTTCAATTGAAAACACTTGCAACATGGATTATTGAGGCTTGCCATCACAGGAAACTTTTCCTTATTTTGTAAAGTTACGACCACAAACAGTATGTTATGTATTTTGTTAGGAACTCATGCGACGTGGGCTCAAACTCTTTCCACAGTCCATGTCAAGAAGCACGCCAGTAAGGTGTGTTGACAACATGGCTGCTTTCGCCCTCTGAGTCCGTGAATGTGGTTTGTTGGGCATCATCTGTATGAATCACAACTGAAACAAAATGAAATTTAACATGGTTTTCCCATGTTAAATTCGAATTGTTTTCCGAAATCACTTCTACTAGTCACCAGATGGCGCTCTTACACATTGTGCGTTTAATCCAGAACTATTTCACCTGGTCCTTCCTCTTATAAAAATGTCTGCAAACCCCATAGACTTTTCTTCATTCAAAGTAAATCGTGTCTGACCAATCCGAGTGTCAGAAAGCGTATAATAACATAAATCATTTCAAATATGTTTTTTTTTCTCTCTCTCTCTCTCTCTCTGCAGAAAGCACAATTCTAATGGATTTTATGTGTATTTATTATTTCTTAAGTAGCGCAGTTTTTTTCTTGGTGGGGTAGAGTTGGAATGATGAGATGATGAGCCCATACCTGTCCGTGGGAGGGGCCCCAAGTCACCGCAGCCCTGTGCAGGGATCAGGTCCCTCTGGTTCCTGCTGCTGATCCCTCTCAGCTGACGTCAGGAGAAATGGCGGAGCAGGATGGCAGCGACACCTCTCCTCCGGAGTCCCAAGGTGAGCTCTAATGCCGCGGCGACTCTTAACTCCTATAAATAATTTTTAACTTGCAGACATTCCGTCTGAGCCACAGCTCAGCTCACCTGAGCTCCTCCGGTTGTTTTTCCCCCGTCGTTGTTTTAAGGTCTAAACTATAAACAAACTCGGGTTCCCCACCGGTCGGTCACGGGAATGGGATTATCTGTCAACCAACTCACCCAACCGGTTGCTTTACTTTATTTGTGCTTGACTTTTTAACTCGAGCCGCTCTTCTTCACACCACTCGAGCCTCTTTAGTTGTTCATTTGTATTTGCCGTTGAACGACATTGTGAGCTCCTCCTGACAAACACCTGTTGCTGACATTTTGTCAGCTGGTCTCCGTCAGAGCTTCCTCCCTCGATGTGTGACAGGTGGATTAATGGATAAACGGAGGTTTGTTATAATGGAGACTTGGTGTAGAAAAAAAAAAAAACTCCTTTAAATTTGGCTTATTGATAAACTTACCACCGTCTGAGAAATGAAATGAAATTGCTCCTTAGACCGGTGTAACTATTTTTCTTTTAGCATCTATTAATAGATTACAGCAAAGGATTAATCGAAGTAGAACTAATTGCTTGTGTGAGTGAATTTTAGTATTTTGGATAGAAGTTCTGTTGAATGTTTATCTCTTATTACTTGAAAGAAAATAAAAGAGAAACTTTTTCCCCCCACATGTAGCCACACCCCTCCAGTCTAATAGGGATTGAGCAGGTGCTTTTTAATTTATTGTTAGTGTACTAACCTGCTGTGACTCCATGACTGGAATTTGTCATTGTTTTGTCTTCCGTAGTGTGGCGTCTGATGACTGAACGTTTTCTGTTGGGAGGGATTTACAAATGAAGATTAGCGTCTTGTTTTACAGTGTAAATCACTTTCAGTCAATTTCTATTTTTAGCTATTAGTACAGGATTTTGGCAACAAAAATAAACAAGTCAAAAATATGAATTGTACTTATGAGAAGTTAAAACGAATAATGGGTAATAAATCAGAGCCTTATCTTTTCTTTTAGAAATTTTGCTCTTCGGTTTATATGCTTGCTAGTATGATCTTAAGTTTATATGAAAGTATAGGTGTTACTTGTACTCCTAACCTTTTATTCACAGAAAGTTTTAATCGGTTTGTGAATAAAATGATTTGCTGTTTTATTACAAATAATGTCCAATCAAGTAGGCATGTGCTTGTGTCCTGTATCGAGGAATAACAGGTTTTAAAAACTTATGATTCCTGGATTACTAAACTTCTCACAACACTGTGGTCACTATAATATGTGTTTGCATACAAGAAAAAAAAAGTGTCTCAATATTTTTAGCTGCAAAGACCCCGATACCCTGATAGTGATCCTATGGAAACAAACACAAACATGCAGGTGGCAGCATCATGCTGTGGAGATGTCCCCAGTCACTCTAACTACGGTGACATTATTTTAAAGCAGTAATTGAAAAAGCCAAGAGCAGCTTGCTTGTTTGATTGTTGTCTAGTATTAGAATAATAAAAGGTGTGCATATTATAAAAAAATATGATAATTCATGCTTTTTCTACTTTAGCAGAACGAGGGATATGTACTTGTTCTCTGGTTTAAAATAAATGAATTGGATTAGGACTAGTTGCATTTGTAAATATGACGAGTCCATACAACTGTGGTATTTTTACTCAATCATTGTACTGTGAAAACTTAAGACTGCCCGATACCCACTGAACTGCAGCAACAACAAGTTTTTACTCTGAATACAGGCCCCGAAGCCTACGCCCTGATGCTATGAATGGGCATTCAGTGTTGGCTTAAGCATGATTAGTTTTAATTGTAAAAGTCTGCACACTAATGCCAGTGAAGTGTAGTTTCTCCACTACACTTTCCTTTCTCCAGCACACCTGAGTCACGTTAATGGCCTCATTTCCGTCCATTAGTATGATTAAGATTGCATGTGAACCTGAATGATGTTCTGATGAGAAAATTCAGCCAACTGATTCAGATGTGTTGGAGAGGATTTAAAAGTTGCAAGATAGAATTTAATTTCTGTTGTTTTGTCTTGTCTTTGAATAATTTTTTGGGTACTATTGGCTTTTATTTGACAGTAATCAGACAGGAAGGGGGCAGAGAGAAGTGGGCAAAGACATGCAGCAAAGGCATTGAGGATGGGAGTTAAAATCGGGACGGCCTGTCGAGGTCGAGAGCCTCCGTATGGGAAAGGGACATGGTGCATGAGAAAATATTTGTTTTCACTCTTTGCATCTCTCCATCCTCCCTTTCTTCCTTTCACACCTACTTCCCTTTGTCCCTCCTTATTTCCTTCCTTCCTGGTGCCTTGCCTACCTGCCTTGTGCCCCAGCTCCTTTTCCTTTCTTCAATATATTCTTTTTTTCATCTTATGTTTATTTTGTTGTCCTTCTCTGTGCCCTACCCCGTCTTTGTAGCCATCCTTCCCTTCATTTTTCATTTGTCTTATTCCATCTTACTTGTGCTGTAGCTTCATTCTTTCCTTCCTTTGCTGCCTTTCCTCTTTGCCAAAGTTTTTCTGTACCCTTGTCCTCCTCATTTTACTCATTCAAGCCCTTCCTTCTTCCCTTCCTTCTTTGTGTCCTAACTCACTTCCTCCCTTCTGTCCTTTTCAGTCCCCTTATTTCATTGTGTTAATCCGCTTTCCTCTTTCTTTCATTTAGTCCTACCTGTCTTTCAGTTTCTGGTTGCCTACTTATGACATATTCACTGTAGGAATATTAGGTGTAAATTTGTGTTAATATCCCAGTATCAATACATCTACACTTAATTATGAACTTCACTTACCTTTTTCATGTAAAAATCCTATTTGTACTGGTGTCTTATTGCCACACTGAATATGAGTGAGAAGGGCGTGTTGCAGAGCCTATCACGTTAAAGTCAGGTGTAGGCTTACAGCACTGCTGTGTCCTGTGGGGACAAAGATCAGATTGCTCGTCCATGATTGTGTTTGTGCAGCACATGCTCTCTGAGGAGATGAGGCTGCAACTATTGGCCTGAATTCCTTTATATTATTATTACTGGAAAAATTTCCTTTAATAGAGATATTAAATGAATAGCTCCAATGACAAACTACTGATTAAGCATTTTGACTTCACAAATGTATAAAGTATATTCACAGTCCTTAAAACTTTTAACATTTTGCCTTGTTATTGCTATAAATGTTAGTTTTGTATATTAAGATTGTATGTGAGTAGCAGCAAACTAGTCCATAATTGTGAGGTAGAAAGAAAAGCAATGTTTTTTTTTGTTTTTTTTTTTAAATAGTGAATAAAAATCTGAAATAAAAAATACATGTACACTGGGGAACCCAGAGTTAGTACTTCTTAAAACTATCTTTGATTTATTTTTAATTTTTATGTTTGCTTGCTTATTTGTTTGTTTGTTTGTTTGTTTGTTTGTTTGTTTGTTTCTGGGTGTGGGAGAATATGCCAGAAGCGGTTGGTACGCTGAGTTTTTTGGGAACATAAAAGAACAGGTTGAATATACACGCATCATTCGAGTATAACTTGCTACCAGAAATTGGCCCATATAAAAATAATATGATTTCTCTTTAAGTGGAGGCGGTGGGTGGAGCCATAAACCATGTGCTCTCTGGACTCCTTCCAAGAGCAATGGCTCCAGTACTGCATTATTTGACTTGGAGTGGTTGCATCCAGCAACAACTGTGCTTCTTTGCTCTGACGTCCACCTGTCAAACTCCTACTTTTGCACTGTGTCACTGGTCCATGTGCTGCTGTTGTCAGGGAAACCCATTACGTTGTACCGGCTCACCTTCCACTACTGGAGCTGCACTGAATATTTTATCGACTCTCCTAACCTCTTTTCATCCTCCTCGTCCCTGTGTGCGCATATCTTTGTACAGTAGAAGGAAATGCTATGTGATGTAATTCTCCTGGCAGATTTGCAGATGAGATCTAGGGGACTATAAAGACGGGAGGTGGGGTGTGTGTGTGTGGAGACAGCAGATGCAGCATCCTCCTGAGGAGTGCAGGAGTCACTTGTGCGGTTCTTACAGACCTCTGCGGAGCCAGTCTCATGGATTAAGTCTTCTTTTCTAAGCCACACCACCAGAGAGCTCATCCTCATCCTCACTCTCTCTGCTCGCTGGTCCTCTGAGCTGCTGCATTTGTCTGCATCCCTTTCCTTCTTCTGCACTGCACTGGGTTTATTCTTGACTCATCATTTTTTTTTTTTTTTTTTTTCCTTTCTTTGGCCGTCCTCAAAATTACTTTATTTTTGTATCATCTGCAAACCTTTTCAGCTTCAAAGTACCTCGTTTAACATGGCTATGGGTATTTATCTGTAAGATACCTGCATCTTCCTGAAGAAGAGCGCTGTTAGGGGTGACCCTGACCTCCAAAGTCCTCCGGAACAGTTCCCTATCTCCTTTGGGTGGGGTGGGATGGGCAGGGCTCGGGTGAGTTAGCCTGGGGGCTCGAGCAGTTGCAACAGGGCAGGCGATGCCGGATAGGAAAGCAAAAGGAGGTGGAGGAAGTGGATCACCCAGAGACAAGTGGAAGCTGAGGAAGAGAGGCAGCCGGCTGACGATTCAACCGCTCTTTACCATCACTGAGGAAGAGGAGGTACAGAGACGGAGGGAGGCAGGCAGGAAGAAGAAACGAGGTATGAAGGAAAGTAGACTGACTGGGTGTCCAATGTGACCGTGCAAGTTTGAGTGTGCGTTAATGTATCTAAATTAAGGGCATTTTCTGGGACAAAGAGTTTATAATTGAACTGAGGAAACTTTGAGCATTCTCCAGAGAGTCGGAGCTGCAGATGCTCTGAAAATGTGACGCACAAAATATTTGCGGACTTCTTTTTTTTCTTCTTACTGTACGGCTCATTATATATTTATACTCAAAAGTAAAATCTCTTGCTGCACTTTGCTTTATGGGGTTTGGATTAGAATGGGCTTCGCAGACACCGTTGGTGTGCAGGGACTGTGATGATGGACACTTTTGTTTGTGCAAGAAAGAAAATTAGCTGAGGCTGCAAGATTAGGTCAAGACAAGGACAGCAGAGATGAGAGCGGAGGTGCAGTGTGCTTCACACGTGTATGTGATGGCAATGCGTTTGTAAGCAAAGAGGTTCTGTCAACACCCCAGCATACGACTGCAGTCGCAGCAGTAAGAAATATGCAGTGCTGGGACTTTCTCTTAAATTGGCAGGTCTTCAAAAGTTAAGTATTTCTGGTAATACTTTAAGAAGAGACTGGAATTGCAGCTTTTGCCTGTTTCTGGTCAGAAGATACCATAACTGACAATAGAACATGATATTACCACTGACTAACAGGCTTTTCTTTAAAATAGCACAATAGAACTAAATGCACATCAACATTGGAAGAAAAACCTGTTAGAGACTGCAGCTGGCGCTGTGGTTCACACTCCATCAGGATGACCCTCAATCTATAGCCAGAGCTACAATGGCAAATTTTAGATCTTACCAATTTGATGTACAGCAAAACTTTTTGCTTATTTTTCACTGACTCCATCCTTTGACTGAGCTGATCTGCTTTGCAACTAAAATGGGGAAAAGTCTCAGCAGAAGTCTTTCCACGTTACAACTATGAACGACTTTGCCTTCCCAATAAAATGCACCGTCAGTTTGAGGGTGAAAAATGACATAAATGTGTAAAAATACAAAGGGTTTACATTTTTTTGATATGTACTGTGTGTTTTAACTGGAAGGAACATCTGAATGTTTTTTTTTATTCATTCTATTTTGACTGTTTAAGTTGCTTTGCAAATATTTTCCCTGAAAATTATCAGATGAAGTAATATTGTCTTTAACTCGAATCACAAACTTTGTGGAGAATTTGAAAGTATAATAAGGTGGCTACTGAGAAATGTCTTGACAAAAGCAAGATGGCAAACTTTCAGTTTGATTTTTGTTTTTGCATAAATATTGCTGTTTGTGAGAGCCTAGCAGACATTCTTACGTTTGAGGCTGAACCACGTATGCAAGACAATGCAGCTCGAACCACAAAATTATAAAACGCACTGTTGTTGCACCTTTCGTCCAGAGCTGTAAAGGAATACTCTCAACCCTGCCCCCTTTGCCGCTCCGGTGTTTGGAGGTTACAGTTTGGCTTAGCATTAGCAGCAGCTAATCCTCTCAGGCTGCAGGGAAGGAAGGAGCTGCACACTGTGCCTGCCTGTTACCCCCTGGCCTGGACGGCAGAGCATTAATCGCCAACTCTGACCATTTAATCTGACTGGCGATGAATGCAGATAGACTGGGGGTGGGGAGGGAGTGCAGACAGACAGACAACGAGCGTAGGAGGAGGGAGGGGCAGATTAAACTGTCACACTCTCTCTTATATCTCACTCTGTGTAACACATATTCATGCAAAACGGCATAAACACACATGCACACGCAGACAAAAGGATGGGGACTGGCGTGTCAGCAGCGGTGACACTGACTGACCTCGCTCATTTTCTAAATCTAATTTAGAAAAAGCCGGATGGAGGAGTTTTCCTTTTGGTTTCTACCTGGACTGTGGACTTTGTGGTTGAGCTCAGATTCTGCCAGGAAGAATGCTTTCAGGAAGTAGTAACCTTGCTGCCGACCCTGTGATTGATTTAGCTGAAGTGGACAGACCAGGCAGGGTCAGAGGTCCCACGTTTGGATTAATACATCTGACATTATGAACAACTCAGGTAAAACCTTGTGCTTTGGCCAACTGGACGATCTGTATTAAATAAAACTTTATTATATTTTGATCAATCAATAGGTGAAGATAAGAACTGTGGGAAAGAGGAGTGAGAGGGCATAAGATTGGGTTTTATTATGGTCAGAAGTCAAAGAAGGTACTTTGACTGCATCGTTATGCTTTTAGTTCACAAAAATCTCATTACCATCTGGAGATTTTTGTACTTATATTCTGTACAATATTATATTTTGGCAGGGAAAAAAACCCCTAACTTTTATCTCCAAAAGTTGAACTCTTTATGAACCAATCTTCTATATGTACTTGAATGCTGTCTGGCTAAAGTCATGTGCTATGTTAGTTATTTTCAGCTGATTTTTATCACCGAAACCAAGGACAGATATGAAGGGCGATAAATACAGTTGATTTTCACGAGAAAACAAAAGTAAAATTGGAGATGCACAGCAAAAATGTCCTTTTCACCACTTAATTTGTCGGTTTAAACATCTTCAAACACAAACCACAATCTTCCAGTTTCTGAGAAGCCCCGCCCCCCCCTATTTATGCTTTGTAACGTAGTTATTACTTAACCCACATAGTTGAATCTTTAAAATAAAAAATGTTGGAAGCTTAAGAGCAGCGTGACAGGAAGCCTCTACTGTGAGCAGGTTCAATTACACCACATAGAAGGTTTAATGTGTTTGCGGATGGTGTTAAACAGCAGGCGAGTGTGCACAAGCAAATGCACTTTGGGCTATCGGAGGTTTGTTGATTCAGTGACCTCTGCAACAGATGGATGCCTGTGAGATGCACAGGAAGGACACAGCTACGCTGAAAGTATATCGGATCAGTGGAGAGGTTATTGCAACTGATTGTTTTTTTTTTTTTTTAATATGCTGTTTGTACCAACAATTTGATTTTATACTTGTTATTATTATCACTTATTTGGCATGAGGTGTCCGTCGCTACTCTGGCATGAAATATTCTAGCGTTTTTAGGCTATTGGGTTTTTACTACATGGTTTTCATAAACTCCAAGTGAACGTTCATGTTTGAAGCAGAAATGTAAGGCAATGTTTGGGTTGATGTTTAAATTTTTCATTTTAATGGATAATATTGCTTCATATTATGGGGATAAATAGGAAAATTATATTGCTTAATATTGCAATGACAATCTCAAATCACTGCAGTATATAAAACATATGGAAAAATAAACTAGAGCACAGAAAAAATAGCATTTCTACACTCTAGTTTCTATCTATGTATGAAATGTCCATTTGTCCATCTGATCTTTTGTTATGCAGACGTTGTGCTTACAGCCTAACTTTGCAGTAAATTCACTTAATTTATTTTGTATTTTCACATAAATATTGCATTAAGAACTTAAGTATGTAAAAGTATGAAATTTTCTCAGGAATACATTGTGGGGACACAATGTATGATTATTTCTGTATCTCCTCTTTACTTTCTTTCTGTTCCATAATCAGTCTATAAACTTTAACCAGTTGGTGACAAAATCATGTTTGCACATTTAGTGCAGTGAATTATTTCAGCTGGCTAAAATATGTGCTGTTGGTGCATAACAGCTGAATGAATGGGACTAGGATGTCACATCAAAATCCTACACCGAGTTAGTATGAAGAAGACACTTTTGTATCTCATTAAATATGTATTTACCTCAACATAGTCTCGTGTTTTGAGCAAGTGCTTGTTCACATATATATTTGATAGCCTCTGTGTAGCTTTCTTTTGGGCGATGGATGCGCACTGCTTTGTACATTTGTTTTAACAACAGCAGAAGGGGCTGTACCAAGATAAGTGGGGCACAAAGTACCTCGCACTACTGAGCATCCTGTTCTGCATGCTGCACTGAAAATACAGTTTATTTAAGCTTTCACTTCTTGGTGAATCCATTCACATAAACTCCACTATATTTGGTGTTGGTGTTTTCCAATCACTTTGATATACTGTAAGTAGGAATTCACCAATCAGGCGGTCAGAGGCCAGAACTATGTGCCCAGAAATCAGCTGCTACATCTCAAATATATGCTTTGACGGATCGTTTGAGATAATGCAATGCCTTCATTTGTGCTACATTCAAATCTGTGACATCTACCAAAGATCCTGTAGCATATTTTTTCCATTTGATGTTTTATCATCAGAATAGGTAGCTCAGACCTCAAAAGGAAACTAGACATTGTCAATAAGAAAGGACCCAATCAGTTAGTTCAGACAAGACTAATGTTTTGCCCTCTCTTAAGTTACTCTATATAATAAATATGTTTTTAGACATCTTGTAAGGATTCCTGTTCAACTCTCTAGATATTCATTTCATAAATTTCTCACTAGGAGAAGGCCTTTTAGGCCAGACTCTAAAATGAAATGAGCAGGTTTTATCTCATCTGATTCTGACCTTTCCTGGATGAGTTGTGGGCAAAGTTGGCTATGAGGGAACATATTTGAATGGGACATTGAACACACTGAGGTTTATTCAAAGCTTTGTGAATCAAAACAAATTGCCAGTTGTGGTGGCGTGCTGCCCCCTTTCCCCTACTTGATGTTGACCTCAGAAACGCAAATATATATTCTCTTGCACATTTTTTTTTCCTCTAATGTCATGCCAAGCTCATAATGAGTTTCTAGACAAATATCAAGTTAAATATTGAGATGCGGGAAATGATCCTTTCCTTTTTGAGCCGATCTTTTATATGAGGAAATGGATTTTCAGGCGCGAACAAAGTCCCGGTGCTGCCTTTCTTGTTGTAACAATAGTCATTATGACCACATCTACCTGAGGCAATGCAGACCTGTGAATGCTTGTGTACACACCTCTGCAGCTGCCCCATACACGGTGTCACACAATACCCAGTCAACTATGACCTGATGTCTTTTCTCGACTCTTTTTGTAAGTTCGTGTAAAACTGTTAAGCCTGCTGTGGGTGGAGTCGGCGATGTCAGACGCATGAATGAAAGTACACAAGAAATTGAGAATCGGGAGTTTTAAATAGACACTTTGTCTAACCTTAGACACCGGTGGAGTCAGATATGAAATCTGTACTTTGCTCCTCTTTTGCCTTGTTGTGGGTAATTACTAGACATGCTGTGGTGTTGCTGAAAAGATAGGAAGACCACATGAGTGTTGAAGTGTATCATTTTAGTTGGGCTTGGAGGAATTGAATGAATTGTGATATTTACCTCTTCCACACAAATTTCTGTTTTATTATTCTAGTTATATTTGTACATAACCCTGTTTTTGTCTTCTTGACTTACTAGTGGCACTAATATTTCAACTCAAAGGGTTTATTTTAGTTCTTTTCCATCACATCTTAAATAAAGCTTTGTTTCCAAATGGCTAAAATTAAGAGCTGAGTCACCCTGGAGGCAATAGAACCAATGATCAATAACTCAGCTCTATGAGACGTTAATGTTGGCGATAACAAAAAAAAAAATGTGATATTGAATATTTTTTTTAATTTTTTTCCTATTAGTAGAGGCAACCATGTAACAGAAACTACAGGCACACTCTTAGTCCGTTTTTATTCACACAGCTCATAAGAGGTGCTTGTTCTTACAAATCTTAGATTTATTGCTGCAAGCATGTTCCAGACATATAAACACATCTCTTTTTTTGTTTGGACCTTTGCACTATAAATGCAGCTACGGTATGGCTTAAGTGTATCAGAATGCAGCCTGCATGGAGTTTGCATGCACTCATGTAAACTCCATGCAGAAAGACCCCACATGGGAATTTGAATGCAGGACCTTTCTTTCTCTTTATTTTGGTTTCAAAAGTATGCACATCTCATAATGAACATGAAGGGTTTTTTTTTTTAAATTCTGTGATATACATTAACAATTTAAATTGGTAAGTCAAACCTCAGTGAGAATGAGAAATTGTCCAAGAAAAGCTAAGTACAGATATTTTATTGAGATTTTTGACCTTGGTATTCAGGATTATGACATGCAAGTCTCCACCATTGTACTATGATAATTCACAACTCATTGTCAATAATAAAGACTGTCAATAATTCCTATTAATGATTAGTTAAGCAGTTGCATTTGGACAAATTTACTACCATGATAGTAAAATCACTGAAATGAGCTTTGACTTCTGACGCGTAAATAATTATACTACTACTAGGCACAGTAAAAAGAAAGCTCCGGGAGTTATGAAAGTTAATATGGTATGGTTTTAAATATTTTGTAGAGTAAAACATTATTTAGAGAAAATCTATGTTTTTTTTAACAATTTAATTAATTTAACAGCTGTGTAAAGAGTAGATCATTTTTAAGTTGAAACTTTAGATCAGATATTTCGATGTTTTTCTCAAGTATGCTTAGTGAGAATCATTACATGGGAAACACTCATTCCTAACTAAATAGAGTGATGAACCGGAAAATCCCGTCATTCTGGTCCTTTCAAAGGTTAAAACACTATTGAAATCTAATTAAATCACTTCCGTACCTACACACTGCAGGGATGCAGGTATTGTTGTAATGAATCTCAAATTGAGGGTCTGATGAAAAACATCATCTTGTGGGAATAATGCCGACTGTAATTCGGAGGTAAAACTTTTATGGCTGAGGGTGATTTTTCATTTTTCCATCTTGGACCAATTAATCTCCACTTGTGACTTAATGTTTTCATGGCTCCGATGTATCATAGTTTTTTTTTTGTTATTGTTTTTTTTTTCTTTCCATTTCAGTCTCTTTGCTCAGTGTTTGATACCAATCTGTTTTTCTTCTCAGCATCTTACTCCCAGTACAGGTCTGAGGATGGTCGAGGGTCTTCAGCCTCTGGGCAGACCTACTCCCCCACTGGGACACCTATACCCCCTCCCATTCCTAATCGGACCACCAGCAAAAACACAAGTACTTATGCTGCTACCAAAACAGGTAACTCATTTAGAATAAATGTATTTTACTGAAAAAACAACCTGCCAGTTTCTCCTGTTTGTTTGTTTTTACCCTTCTAAATGGAAGACTTGCTAATAGTACTAGTAAACTGTGCTGCAGACTCGTTGCTCTTTAACAAGATTGATGAGAGACACAGGCTGGCCCGTGAGCGCAGGGAGGAGCGGGAAAAACAGAATGGTGAGCACCCTTTATCTTCATGTGTTTGAAAGTCATTCAGAGGAAAATTGATGTTTTAAAGCGAATCTGTGGCTGTTCCTTTATTCTCTCCTGACATTTTGCGGCTGAACTTGGTTGGCAGCTGTGAAGTGTCTGTTTCCCTGGAAGTTACATAAAATCCAGGGTGAACCCAGGCATCCAGTTGCCATGGATTCTACCTTACATAATACGCCAGTAAATCAGGCAGGTCTTAGGAAGGCTGAAAAGTCAAAAGCTGTTTGTTACACATGCTGATCATGTTTTACATAAGTCAAAGATCTGACTTCATATAGGGATTTACTTTGTGCTGGAAGTTTACAGCATTCTCACGGGAAGTGCCGTTGACCCTTCTCCTTGTTGATGTGTGTGTGCGTGTGTATGTGTCTGAATTTAATTATGCGAGTCAAATTCCAACTTGTCTGTGCGTACGTGCATGCAGCTGCCAAGGAGGCCCAGTGGCAGGCGCGCGAGGAGAGAGCGAGGCAGCACTATGAGAAACAGTTGGAGGAGAGGAAGAAAAAACTGGAAGAGCAGCGGATCAAAGAGGAGAAAAGACGGGCCGCTGTGGAGGAGAAGCGAAGGCAAAAACAAGAGGAGGACCGGGTATACATCCATTTGGGGTTTTTTTATGCTTGACGAGCCTCATCTGAGAGTTAATAAAAGATAAATATGAGTGGCAACCATTACGGATTGCTCATAAGTTATACAAAACTGCAATGTTATGAATATTTTTTGACATCACATCCGATCTGTTTGGATAAAACAAATTCAACAAATGATATACGTTCATCAATTAATTGTGTATACTTGCTTGTATTATAGTGGGGAATTCAAATATAGTTAGAAAAAAAATCTCTAAAAATTGTCCCGGCTAAGTTTTCTGGCATTTAGCAAATATAAATAATTTTGGCTATTCTAACTAACCTAAAATCAAGACAATTATGAGAAAGAATACGTTTGTATCTTTTATTTGGTGTATTTAATCTTCTGGTTTCAAATGTATAGACTTGGCTTCAAGTTTTTTTTATGTTTCAACAATGCTTCACATACACGTGGAAGCTGAAATTTAAACTGTAACGCTTTTCACGGGGGCTTTTATTACTCACACTCACCCTGGTTCATTTACACTAAATTTTATCTGTAAGTGAAGTGATTTGGATGATTTGTCTTCTAATTTATTTGGCATATCTCACGCAGCCGTAAAACTAGTGTACGAAAACACTTTCTTCACTATTATTATTAGCACAGAGACTGAAGAGATTATATTGAGCTTGTTCAAAGCCTAAGAAGTTGCCACATTGAGGAATTTCTCTTTTGTTTTTCTGACTGAAGGTGCGTCATGAGGCAGTGATACGCCGCACGCTGGAGCGGAGCCAGAAAACCAGACCAAAGCAAAACCGCTGGTCCTGGGGAGGAGCGCTGCACACCAACACTCCAAGCATACCAGCTGGTACTGAAACACATTCATACCCGCAAAGGCCCTGTACTAACACATCGAGTTCGCCACAGAAATCACAAACTTTTCCAGCCGCCTCAGCTTGTCAGAATTGTTCTGCCATGTTTATTTTTGCACTTTTCAGGTTCGCTGCCTTCTGTTGTTACTGCTTACTCACACCCTTCTCTGCCTTCCCTGTCTTTCTCTCTTTCATCCTCATGTTCAACTTCTGTCTGACTCATTCCCTCCTCTATCTCGTCTTTGCTCTTTCTCGGCTCAGGTTTTGTGGAGTCTGCTTTCCTCTGTCCACTCGACCTTGCTGGACTGGAGCACATGCAAAGTGCTTTCAGTTTCTACCGCAGATACGGATTGACGTCCCACTGTGAATATTATAGCTCTGTATCAGTTGGCTGGCTAGTTTTAGAGCACTAGCAGTAGTACACATGTAGACCTATGTGGGCAGCATCGTTAGTATTTGGTTAGCAGCGCACCACGTTAACCAAAGTCGTATTGCAAAGACGCAACATTTCCATTTAGCACTAATTAATTTATTTTTTTTAGGAGTTGGTAGTTTTCCAGTTCTAACCTAAATTAATGAATGCATAGAAACTTAAAGTCTGCTGGGTCAGATCTCACTTCCTTTTGTTTGCTGTCATTAATTTATTTTTCTCATTTTGACTGTAGATGCTGACAGAAGGTCGGTGTCCACCGTGAATTTATCCAAACACACGGATCCCATCATTACCAAGCGCCTCTCCTCCTCGTCTGCCACACTGCTGAACTCGCCTGACAGAGGTAATGAAAGTCATGACATGCACATGTCACTTCCTTATATTTTTGTATCCTTTATATGGGATTGTTCCACAAGACTTTTAGCTGAGAGTTGGATTGTGCTAAATCTTTGTTGTAAAGGTTAATAAGAATATTTGACTTGCTGTTAGTCTACAGAAATTATGAGAATTGGAATTTATTGAGTGTTACTTTGTCCCAGTTAGCGTAGATTCATTTAGCACAACGTTTTTTTTCTTTTTTTTCTTTTTTTTTTTTTTTATATATATATCTTCATTTATGTCAGGCCATGTACACACACAGATAGATCTTTATAAAAAAATAAATATCTCTTCCACATTGTTTTCAAAAATAATGTTGTACACATATTGTAAGTTAAAACACAAGACGATGTCTATTGGGAATTGTGTCGAAGCAAGTATGTAGAAATAGTTTGTGCATTATTTGTCGCAGCCCAGTTTTTCTATGTAAACACACAAACACAGATTTTTCTCAAATCTTCTCTTTGGTTGGCACATTTATAAATAACTTTTTTTAGTGGTATTAGGCGGAGTTTTGTGCGGATGAAAGACAAAAACATGTAAAAAATGTATTTGTTTTCCCAGATATACCGTACGTGCCTCAGATAGTGGTTTACAGTAGCATCATACTTATTGGACAGGTTGGGGAATATTGATCGTGTTGTCTAACTCTTGGTGGGGTTTCTTAAACTGTTTATTGTTTTTGAAGTATCTTTTCTCGTGCACAGTTTAAAACATCATGTATCCTCTGATGTTTATATGTTGCTGACAGGCTTACAGATGAGAACAGCTTCCACCCCTGTAATAAGCAAAGCTCAGTCCAAACCCCGCCTACATCAGGGGAAGACCACGCAGCACAAAAACACAGGTTTCATCTAGGGCGCTTTTGACTTCTTATGTTATGATGCACAGAGCAGAAAAGATCATGGGCTGAAAACTGCAAATGAAAGTAAAAAAAAAAAAGGATGGTTCCTTTAAAATTAAACGATGGACGTCTGCATTCTGATTGCAGCTTATTCTTAAATTACAACTCACAACAGTTCACTGTGTTATGAATGAGCACATGCTTCCACTTGAGTATTTAATCACTAGGATTGGGCTCCAACGTAACCCCTTTCTATAATCCTTTGTAGGATAATCCTGTTTTTTTTTTTTTCTTTTTTTTTATGGGAATGCTATATATGCATCATGGCAAAAAAAAAAACTAAAAAATGCCATGTTCTATATTATCAAGTTTGTTTACCGGTTAATTCAATTTAAAACCTTCTTCAATACCTCAATTGCTATACCAAAAAAAAAAAAAAACAATAATTAGGCAGAATTAAAAATTATACATATGCTATAAATTGTTTAACAGTACCATTCGTTGAGCATTCATCCCTTCAGTTTTCAGCTTATTGGTATCTTTTACTTGCATACTTGTGAAAAGTATTTGCCCCATTACATCACTTCTTTTTTGCATATTTCATATGGCCAAGACATTTTAATGTCAATCAAAGATAAACTGAGCAAATATAAAAAGCAGTTTTTTTATGTGGTAATTCATTTATTAAGGACAAAAGTTATCTAAACCAACCTGCCTGACACATAGAGTCAAGAAATAATTTAAATATCCAACAAGTTAATAAGATCTAAGTGACGTTATGCCCCAATCTAAATAAATTTAAAGATTGATATACCTTTATATCTATCAGTCTAACAAGGGAATAATAGTAAAAGCCAAGAGGTGTCCGGACTACCAAGATTGTTCCAAGAGCACATCATCGTCTTATCTTGGAGGTCATAAAAGAAATTAAAACATCTGCAAGCCCATCTTTGTTCAGTTTGAGAAAGTGACTATGATTTCCTAAGAAGAAAGAAATTAGGCAAAAGTAGAGCCTTCGGAGAATGTCCAAATAACTCAAAGTTCACAAAATTAACTTCCCAAAGAACGTTTTGGGCAAATAGTCCATGGGTTGATGGAACAAGATGGTAATCGGGAGCACATCAGCAAGTCCAGTGTTAAGATTTTGAAGGGGCTTGGATACACTTCAGATTTAATCCTGTTGAGACGCTGTGGTGAAATGTCAAACAGGTTTTTACAATTCTGCAAACAGTGGCTCAAAATTTCTCCACTTATTACCAACACTCAATGACAGTTTTTGCCTCCAAGGTGGGCAGAGACATTATAGCGGCCAATTTCTTTTTCACACAGGGGCAGGTTGGTTTGTATAGATTTTTTTTTCCTTAAAATTTGAGTTCTCTTCAGGTGTTCACTCCGAGTACAAATTGAAATTTGTCTTATTTTTTCCTTAATAAATGAAATCATGTTCCAAAAACTGATGTTTGCCTTTACTCAGGTTATCTTTATCTGACGTTGAAATGTGCTTGATCTATTGAAGTGTGCCAAAACAAGGAAAAACAAAAGAACTCTGGGGTGAAAGTACTTTTTCAGAGCATTGAAAAAGCTCCAATAACCCAGCCCTGCCGCACTGCATGCTTTGCCTGATGTTGTGTTAATGTGGGTAAACAGATTAAAATGAACATTATTTATATGTGTGTTCCCAGTGAGCAACTGGGGGAGTTATGGTCAGATATTTAAACTGCTTGTATAAAATCCTGGGAAGTCTGGTTTTGTAATCTGATGCTGCATTGTGATATTTTTTTTATGCTGCAGCCTTCTGCTATTGCTCTCCTACCTGCATCTTGCCTTTTGTGTGCAGTTCACTTCAAGGTGTTTGCTTCCTCTGATACTTACCAGTTTAGCGCATGCAATGGGGTGTCCACTTGACTTCTGTTCACCTTTCACTTTGGATAAGCAAAGAGAAGTTGTGCTGGGCCTGCGGATGGTTTATAATCTGCTTTGACTGACTGCTTGGGCTGATAAGTGGGTAGGTAATAGTTTTAGCTGTTATCAAAGCTCAGGTGTTGCATGCGTCTGTGTTCAGGACTCCGCCGACTTCCGCTGACGCCATGGGAGAGCAGCATGGTGAACCGTCTACAGCAGCCAACACACTCATACCTGGCCCGGAGCCGCAGCGCCATGAGCTTGTCTGGAGAGCAGTCAGGTAACACACAGCCCCGTCCACGCTTCTTTCATTCTTGGTTATCCTAAATTTGATGACAGACTTTCTGCAATCACTCATAAATCTTCACCTGTACAGTAGAAATAAAGTAATAATATTTCAACAGAGTGTCTTGACCTCGAGGGTTTTCAATGTTAATAAGATTTGAGTGGACTTAAAGCATTACACTGTCCCAAACTGCCTTTGCCAGCCTGTATCAGGGCAGCCGAGGGGCTCTGTTGTTCGCTCCACACACACACACACACACACACACACACACACGTAAACAAACACACGCACTGAAGCAGACCGCAAGATCCTGGTATCTAAACTGTTTAGGAAGTATTTACCCATCGACAGGGCTGGCTGCTCCTCCTGTCTCCGTAGCAAAACGTTTGCAAGGTTACTGTGTGAACTTTGTACAACTTTGCATTGTCTTTTATACAATAATCGTATATTATTTTTAATATGCAAGTGTTTTTTTTGTTTGTTTTCATGTTGAAAACTACAAATTTCATAAAGAATTATTAAACATTTGTGGGTAGTTTTCATCTTACATTGCCAATTATGTTGTTTTTTTTTTTTCTTTTTTACAAATTTATGCAAGTGCATTGTACCAACTTTAATAGGAAATAAATATATCCAATCGCGAGATCAATTAGAAAGGTGCATTCATAAGAGTACACATATAACTACTACGTGCTCTGGGTTCTCCATATGCATGTGGTAAAGTTCCTTGTTTTCCTAAGAAAGGAGGTACTAAGGAAAATATGTTGGGAGGTAACGGGCTAAAGCCTTCACCTACATTCACCTGTAGGCTTAAACAAAGTTCATTCCGTCTAGTTGTCACTTTGTTCTTTGGCCTGACATTAGACACATTGGGCACTTTAGCTTGTTGTTCATGTTGTAGTTTGTACATATGTCCTCTGTTTGGTGTTGGGTGTTAAGTGTAATACTGACTAGCTTGTCCTGATTGAATAATAAACTAAATATGTTTCCCTCCTCGGGGTGTTTCTTGTTGTTAGGTAATGTCTGTATATATATGTTGCGCTTCTACTAATCTGTAGCAACTAACAGCTTCTTTCTCTTCTGCTTTCTTACTACCAAAACATCACCTTTACATTCCTGTTACCCTTTGTTTGATCTCCCTAAATGCATGGCTTTATTCATACCATTCACCTAACTTCCTTTACACTTCCACCTTTCCTTCTGAACTTTATTTTTATGCGCCTTTTTGCCAAATCTTTTCTGACATCCCACAAATTCCCACGCTGTTCCAAATCATACCTGCTCCAAAACACTCCAAACCTCCCCGCCTGCCTTGTGCATCGTCACGGTAGCCATGCCTGTGTGTCCTCGCTCAGTTTCCTGCCACCCCATGGGCGCCGTGTCATTCAAGACCCTGCAGGCCCAAGTGCTCCCTCACTGTCGCAGCCAGGACAGGAACCTGAGCAGAGAGAAAGCTTCGCCGGCCTCCGCCGCCACTCGGAGGAGGACCACAGGGACTATGCAGGTATGGAAGGAATATTTCCTAGCACAAATGTTTTTCAAACGGTCACAGCGTCTCAGTCTGGAATCAGGTCTGGGTTTTGACTGGTCTGGCATAACACATGGGAAGGTTTTGATATAAATTATTTGATGGTTGCTTTGTACAGTTTGGGTTTCTGAAAAAAAAAAAAGAAGCATCTTGCCAGCATAATGCTGCCACCATCTCGCTTCATCACAGGGATGTGTCGGACCTCTTGGACGCTTCTTTAATTCTTCCTTTTCTCACCTGTCCATTTAGATGGATAGATCCATTTTATTTGAGGGTATCAGAGTTAAGGAGGTTGAATAAATATCTATGTCACAGACTTCAATTTTATAAACTTGAAAACCATGCGTGATTTCCTTCTGACTCACAATGTTTGTCACGTTTTCATTTGGTATGTAACCACGCCAATTTTTTTATTTCATGCTGTATAAGGATGACAGCATGGGATGGTACCAATTTGCTTAGATGGTGAGGGAACAAAAAGCAAACGAAGAAATGTGTATTAATATTTTTTTTTTATCATTGCATCTTTAAAAATCCATGTAAGCATAAGGACCGTGACAGCGTCAGGAAGTCTTGGAGCAACCTGTCCCTTCCACTGGCTCCTGTTCTGACGTTACCTCCCAATAAGTCCTCCATTTCTTCAGGCAAAAAGTCCAACAAAGCAACACCACCCTCTGCTGGCAGGTAGATGAATCTATTGTTCTCTCCAAAACGAATATGAAGCTTGAAAAAAGTTCTTGTTTTGACCTTACCTTCTAATATAACATTTTTATTCTCGTTTGCTCACAGACCTCCACAGAAGACGCTGGGACGTCCCCCAACTCCCAAGCTGCTTAAATCTCCCGTTTCAGATGATCCCGGAAACCTTCGTCCTGTCAGGGTCACACCTGAGCACTCCCAACCCTCAACGCCAACAGCAGCTCCGAAGGAAGAAGGAGAAGAAGAGGAAGAAGGGAAGATTTTCAGTCCTCCTCAACCCAGACCTCAGCCACTGGGTGAGAACAATCCCCCGAGTGAGGCACCAGCTGAAGTCAACGGTCGGTCATAACGACACAAAAGTAAATCATGCTGGAAGGACGAATTTCTTCAACGATTCTTTTATGATGTCTTCCAGAAACTACAAGCAGTCCTCCAACTCAGAAACCTTCAGCTGGCACCACAGATCCAGAGGAGGCCAGTCGGATCCTGGCCGAAAAACGGCGGCTGGCCCGGGAGCAGAGGGAGAGAGAGGAGGAGGAGCGGAGGCAACGAGAGGAGCAGGCGAGGTACGGAGGCCCTCTGAGGACATCTAGCGGTGTCGCCAACGCTGCAGGTTGACTTGCATCAACGTCATTTGTTTCTCTCCGCTCAGATTAGCAAAGGAGGAGATGGCCCGCCGTAAAGCGGAAGAGCGAGCGAAGAGAGAAGAGGAGGCCCAGCGTCTGGCAGAGGAGAGGAGAAGGCAGGAGGAGGAGGAGAGAAAAGCTGAGGAGGAGAGGCTTCAGAGGGAGAGAGAAGAGGCAGAGAGACTCCAGAAACAGGTCATAGGACACGGCAACCTTTTTTTTTTTGGTTTGGTTCCATGATTATAAGTACTTTTATATGTATAAAAACACAACATTTAGTTTATAAAATATATATATATATATATATTTCTTATAATCAATTAAGAATATATTAATATATTTTAAGCAGAAATGTCATGTCATGACCTAGATAGTAATTGGGAAACCGGAATTTTTCCTAAAACATTAAATGTCACAATTGTAAGCAAAAATAAAAAAGACACAAGTGAGGAGAGAATAGCTTTAATCTTCAATAGTATCATCATCTGAGTATTTTTTTTTCTATTCTGATTCAGTGAGATTTACATGTTGGTGCCGAATTTAGCTGAGCTCTGTCTCAGTGCTCGTCTCTGTGTTTGGATTAGAAAGAGGAGGAGGAGTCTCGATTGAGGGAGGAGGCAGAGCGACTGAGGCAGGAGAGGGAGAAGCACTTTCAGAAGGAAGAAGCAGAACGATTGGAGAGAAAAAAGGTGACGTCCTTAAACATTAATAAATAACCCATCCAAAAATCCTCTCTGTTTTTAAATTAAACGTTCTCCCGTCTTTACCTTCTGCAGCGTCTCGAGGAAATCATGAAGAGAACCAGACGCTCAGACACATCAGATAAGGTAAAAGCCCATATTGGTTAAAAACCGAAAACACGCCTAACACACTTTCAAAATGTTTATTCTCATTTCCCTCATCTCCAGAAAGTCAGGACCGGAGACGGCGCAGGTAACATGAACACACCTCTCTCCTCCCAAAAACACCTCTCCTCTGTTGTTCCAGTGAAGGATGCCACTGATAGTTACTGTTCTTGTTCCGTCAGTGAGCCCTGGTTCTCCTGCAGCACCTGCAGCCACCGTGCCTCAGACAAACAGCAACAGTCACCAACCTGACCTCAGCCCACATCCCAGCACCACTCCTCTGAGCCATCCTGACCAGAGGTGGTGTACAGCGCAAACAAATTACACCGCACAGTTTCTATCCTGTTTATTCCGTTTTTTTTGTTGGGTTTTTTTTTTTTACTCCCACTCCGTTTTTGACAGGGAGAACGGGGCGTTCGAAGAGGTGATCCCGCTGCCTTCACATTCCAGGTTGTCTCCTCCTGAAGGAGAGGAGGAGCAGCAGGAGACGGAGGAAGAGGAGAGTAAAGTTTCTGTCGTAGCCTTCATGGAGAACGGTCTTCTAAAGCCTCTGAGTGCAGTTGAAGATCTATCAGCCCAGCAGGGACCAGGTCAGTAGGACTTATTTCGCTTATCTATTGTCTTATTATACCTACAATTGGATATGTGTCATGTTATTTGTACACTCAGGCTCACAAAAGAAATATGTGAATGTTGGTGTTTGTGGATAATTCCTAGCAGACGTGTTCGACAAAAATTACACCAGTTTTTACGCCGTTTTCCTACACAAATGTTGCACTCATCTAGTATAACTGTAGGTGGTATTGGATCATGTTGTCTGGTACAAAGTGCATAAAAGTATTAATACTCAAGATAACTTCTGCAAGAAACAGATGACAAAATTGCACTGCAAATATATTGTACAGGACTGTTCAATTGTAGATGTGTGTGTACAGGAAACACTCGTTCCTTCAAAAAAAAAAAAAAAAGTACTTTATTCCTTCATATGTTTAGGTCAGTGAGTTGTATTGCATTTATTTATTTGCTCTTATTACTTTGCCTTTTCTTTTTTGAAATTCAGATGTAGCCTGAAGCCGCTTTGGAGCGTGACGACTCCACAGCCATGGAGACGGGAGAAGCACTCGGAAAGAGGCAGAGAACCATGGAGCTCTGAAGACTGAACCAAAGGAGAGATTAGCAGCACCATATTTATATTCTCTTTCTCCTGTGGCTGAAAACGCCATTGCCATGTCCCGAAACCGGTGTCTCCAAAGAACTCCAAACAAACAAACAAAAAAAAACAGACAACCTTTCCAAGAGAAGTGTCTTTTCCTTTAGGAAACTCAGGCAGAGTTCATTTTCTCGGTGACATTCGGTCTTATCTTCTTGTTCCCGCCCAGTTCTCCGACGCCCCAAAATCACAAGACAACTTCAACTCCTGAGATTGAGTGAAGAAAAATTTATTAATTTTGTAAACTGAGATTACCTTTTCATTCTCCAACCGTGATACTTGAAGCATTTTTGCTGTAGATGTTCTTTAATCTAATTTTCAGCGTCTGCAATGCGAAAGGAAAAGAAAGGCTCTGATGCAGTTTTCGTGTAGTTTCGGCATTTTCGGTTGAATCGGTACTGAAGAGGTGGTATGAAGGCACTAAGTTATATAGAGGCTACCTGGAAATGTCAAGTAATGCAATGTATTCTGTCTACAGTGTTTAAAACTAGAGGTTGTAAGATTGAGACCAGGGTGATTGAGTATTACAAACTTTAGTTTCAGTAATTATTAAAAGAAGATTCTGTTTTTATCAGGCAACAGAGACATAGGGCATAAACTTCTGATTTCCGTTTAGCTTTATTTAATTGATGTACAGATAAAATGTGATTCTTCTGGTTGCCTGCGTCCTTTTTTTGTTTTTCTCTTCAGAAATTTGCTTTGGGTTGAAGCCATTTTGTAGTTAAAACTCAGTGAAAGCTGTGTCCTACAACTTGCCCCAGAGTACTGGAAGTACTGGAAGAGTTTTACTTTTTCTTTAGCTGGGCTGTGTTAGAAGCTGAATTTTGTTCGGCTCAAAATGACTTGAAATAATTTACATCTGATACTGAATCAAAGAAATTAATAATTTTCATGAATAGATGCTGCTAATTGTGAAGTTGCGTTGCAAGCTGTGTAGGGCGACATTGTTTCCACACTGAGTTGAAGGTGAATCTGCATTCCTGAGCTTTGGCATTTGCAGCCAAACTCTCCCAGGTCTTCCTTTCGATGCAAATGTCTGAAGCCAGATTAAATGCTCTGTCCCCACAAGCAGCTTCTCATACATTTTTCACTCAGCTTTTGTAAAGCGTAGCATCAGTACGTTCTAGTTGTGAGCAGGAGGTTTCTACCAGCTGGACTGTTGACATCATGGTGACTACCTACTTTTGTAAATATTACCAAGTGGAAGTTTTCTGAAAGACCACAAAGCTTTGAAAGCAAACAAAACCTTTAAGGACAGTTGGGTGGGAAGAATTTTTTTTGAACCATTGTATTACTGAAGTGTAAAATTATTACATCTTCATTTGTTGGCAAATTAAACATTTTGGACCCGATTAAATATTCACTCTGGTTTTCCTGGATGGACTTTCTTTTACTTCTTAGAGCAAAGCAGGCAATGCACACAAACAACACAGGCGTTTATTTTTGTACATTTATTTCAGCATAAACCAGTTCAAGTAGTTACAAACAGCAGGACAGTAAGATTAACATGAAGGACATGTTGGGAGGTAAACAATGCCTAGAAAAGGCAAAAACAGAAATTGAAAAGTCCACATAAATGGAACATAAAAAAAAAGAGACATACACAAGTATAGACTTTCATTTAGCTTGAAAGATTTTTAGACAGAAAATCTGTACATGTACATAGCAATGACTTTGTAGTTGCTTGTTGAATGAAAGACTCAACAAAAACCCTCGTATGAGGACTCCGTTTCAGCAGTGAGAGGAGGGAGTCTATCTGGACACTTTTAGGACAAAAATCTGAGCTTCACCAGTAGAAGGTTTTGGTGAGGAAACTAGCAGCAGCATTCAGCCAGCTCCCATTGGAATCTTCTTTAGCTGCAGTGCGGGAAATTGCTTTGTCAACATCCCTCTCTGGGCTCTCCTCTTCCTCTGGGAGGTAGTCTGGGATGTCTGCGTTTTGTGGCACCTGAGCGCCACAAGAGTTCAGAGGGACATAAACCTGAAGGCAGAGATGTGAGATATTTTAAACGCTCAGTCGGGATAAGCAGAAATTCTATCTGAATGTCGCTCACCTCCTCTCCGGCATCGTTTTTCACCACTTGCTGAGCCGACAGCACCTTGGTGGAAGCGATGGCTGTGGCCAGACTCTGACAGAAAATGCACAAGTTCAGACAAAATGCACCACTTTTTTTTTTTTCCTGGTTGGATTTGACAGACTTTATGAGGCATAAACTACAACAAGATAATGTTGAATGCCTTCGCTTTACCTCGGTGGGGAGGTCTGAACGGATGCGGACTGTACACCTCTTTGAGGCCATTTGAAACGTGAAGCTGATCACCCCTTTGACTTTCAGAAGAGCCTCTTCACATAAGCCTCTTTGTTGCTTGAACGCAGCAAGAAAATGCACGAGTAAACGAGATGAAGCATAAATCAGATTGTAAAAATAAGTTGGTAAACTTACAGTGCTGTCCAACCCCTGGATGTGTAATGTGACAGACTTGGCCTTCTTGTTGGTGGAATTGATGAAGAACTGGGGCTTTCTTCTCTTCTCCCTCTCTGGTGTGCGTGGTGCTGGATTAGCAGGTGCTCTCAGAATGCCATAAACCTCTTTAGCCAGAGCTGTGATATCAAGAGACAGGCCCTCTCTGTGTGGGGAAAAACCTCACTTACATATACTGTATTGCTAATCTACAATGGGTCATGCCATATTTTCCAGAATAAATGTATCACCTTGATGAAAATATATTAATATTGTCAAATTGTCTTACCTTCTGATAAGAGTTTCCAAGCTCGCCATCATACCCAGCTCATTCTTCATAATGGGTACATTGAGAGGCAATTCAGCCAGATAACGAAGAGTCTGAGTACAAATAAATAAAAACAATAAAAGATTATGCATTGTACATTTTTTTATTTCTCAGACAAAATAGACTGGGTTGTTCAATATGACTGACTGGTCAAAACAAATATAAATTCTTGTGGATCAGATCTCAGGAGGACAGAATATATAAGCACTTATTTTGAGAAAAATTACTTCTACTTTACAATTCACAAAAAAAAAATCGAATGAAATACACACCTTGATTATGTAAAAAAAAAAAAATTAAGGGGAATCGGCACTTTTGCAACATTTCTGTACCTGCAGGGTTGCAAACAGCACTTCTGGATTCTTGTGGTCGAGGAAGAGAACCAGTCCCGGAAGACAACCTTGGTCCTGGACAATCACAGCTCGGTTCTGTGGTTCAGACGCCAGGTCCCGCAGCTGACACACCACAGACAGTGCATCCATCATGTCTGAAAATCTGGCCAAACCTGAATCTGGAAGAGACATTCAATGATAATCCGGCCATTTTTGACGTCAAAGACCAAATGGTAAGAGTTATCTTGAAGCGCTTAGACCTCAAGAATGCGGCTTGTTTTAAAAGAGACAAGAGATAAATATAATCAGATAGTAAAGTTTAACATTTATTTTTGGGAAAAGGGTTATCTGTAAAATATACATAAACGATCCGATCCTCTGTGTTCCATTATGGCAAGCTAACGACGTTAACTACTATCTTATGACACCGTTAAGAAATTATGCCACTTAAAATACATTCCATTGATTATACAAACTTTAAACCATGAATCTTCGCTAATTATATTCAATAAAAGTACCCTTTATTGAAACAGATGATTATTAGACATTATTAAATGGAGCTTAAATACGTTTCCTTACCAAAGAGAAGAAGTAGCTCGTGCAGAAAAATACAAATTTGGTGGGTTTCCTTTCGCGACGTACTATTGGTTGTCACACGGTGGCAAGCGTTTGTAAGTCGCCCTCTCCTATTGGATATTCGTCCCACTCCTGAATCTGCAGCCAATCAGGAAGAGTTTTGTTACTGCGGCATTATTTGACTTTACGGATGTGCTACTTAGACGCGTGAGGAAACAAATTGCCTTTTCTAGACTGGCTTAATTTCAATTTCGGGTAAAGGATTGAGGAGATGCCTGGCTATTAACATGTGGCTTCTCGGACTATAAGAAGAGTTGACGGTAAGTTCTTATGTTTTATGCTTTTGAAACCTCATCTTCGCTGCGGCGTTCTCAGGTACTTACTTTTGATGACCTCTGCAGCTTTCCCCCATGGATTGCGGGACTGCAGTTCTCAGTCCCTCAAAGCATGCGGGACTGAGCACTTCTTATCCCTTAAAGTTATCTTCTAGTTCCGATACCTGAAAATATCAGGATTTGCAGCTGAACTAATTTAAAAGAAGACGATTAAAGATCTGAAAGACTTCCTGAACATCAGTTTCTGATGCATTCAGGTGAAAATTGTGCATTAACAATAAATGAGGTTGGTTGTGACCATGTTTTGGATTAAAATGGCACCAGTTTAAAAGGGTTTGCATTACCAGCGCTGCAGGTGAAATATTTGCCTTCTGTTCAGTTTTAATTTAAATCTGCTTTGTTGTCTCTCGTGTAGTTCTGTTTTAAGATTTCCTCTTAAAACAGGAAATCTCTGTTTTAAGATTTCCTCATCTTAAAACAGAGAACATTAGAACATCGAAGAGAGTCCTGTCCTTCGTGCATAATACATACACACATATCAATCAGCATAAAAAGGTTGAATCTTTACATTCTTTCTGAATTTATGCAGTTGCCCATTCACATTATTATTGTTGGTTTTTTTTAACCTCTCCAAAGGATTTTATGGACATTTTGTGTTGGATTGGTTTTTTCATGCCCCTTTGTGTGTGCTAATATATGATATACAAGTTTTTAACCTTTTAAATAGACCATGCACTGACTGAATTTGTTGCATGAATGATTTGGATTGATCTATTTTGTAAAAAAAAAAAAAAAGTGAGCTTATTCTACATTAAAATGTCTGTCTTGGGGTTCTGGAATTTTATGTCATCAAATCTTAGTTGAGTGTGTTATGTGGTCATTTCAGGTGTAAGGTATGTGACTTCTCTTTGTGGTGGCCCCACGCTTAATCCGTCAGCAGAAACAGAAGCTTTCCGGTCATCAGCTGCTGCAGGAAAAAGTCCTTGCCATGTCTTTAGTAGAGGATATTCTGGATGTGCTGCGCATGGTCCTGGACTATTTTGGTGTGCCTCCAGAAATGGTAAGCCTGCTGACGCTGCAGCCCTGTTTTGCAGCTCAATAACTGTAATATTTGTTATCTCTCTCCTCACCGCTGCGTCACATTTAACTTCTGTTAAGTTTGTTTCTTACTTATCTTTCATCCTGACTGCAGCTTGTTCCTGTGTGGGACTCTCAGCTGTGCGGTCAGTATCGCAGCATTGTACGAATGATCGGCACGAATCTCCCACTGAAGCCCGCTCCACGTGTCCATTTTCAGGTAATTGGAACATAAAGTTGTGTTTATCCCGAGATAGTTACACAATCTTTGTTTTTCATAGTAGCTTTCCTTAATTGATCCAGTAATTACTTTTCACACACAGCGCTGTAGAGCTAAGGTATTTGCTCATGTATTTCTTATTGCACATTAATGGGTTTCTGTTTTAATTAAATAAGAATCCTTTTTGGCCACAAGAAATGCTTTCTGTAACCTTACAAAGTCAAGTTATGTAGATTCCTACCATTTTCTGACATTTACTGACACAAAAATCACACTTAAAATATTTAGAGTTGGATAAAAACATATAATAATTATTTCCTATCAGGATCTTAACTATGTGACTTTTTTTATTTATCTCAGATCCCCCTGGTTACTTATAAACACCATGGATACATTGAAGTAGAAGCTAATGCACCCGCCATACCGACATTTGCAGATGTCATGTGGGTGTTTGACTATGAGGGGGAGAGCTTTGCCAGAACCAGGTACACAATGAATGACGATGCATCAGTAGATCAAAATACTTTTTTAAAAATCTATAATTGTTTTGTTTTTCTTTTTTATATATTAGGAAAACACAAGTTAAACTAGAAACTTATTTAGTAATAGCCTGTAAAAAAAAAAAAAAAAAACAATAATATGTAATTTTATGAGCTGCAAAGCTTAGTCATTTCTATGTCTGCAGTTGGTTATAAATCTAACTTTAAAAGATTTCATTAATCTTTTGAATTATTTATGATAATAGGTATATAATTATAAATTTTAGGGCTAGTTTTTTTGCTAGGATTTTTGCAAGGGTTAGGGTTAGGATTTTAAATTTGGGTTGATGTCCAATATCAATATTGCAGTTATGGCCGTTAACTGATATTATATGTATATTTTCCCAGACTTTCAAAAGCGACCAGTTTGCCTATGTTGCTTGTCTGCTTTAAACACCCCCATAATCCTGCACTGCATAGCTTGCACTGCACTCCTTGTCATAAACAAGGAGTGCAAAGCAACAAAATGTAAATAAACATCAGCCCTTAATGTTGATCCACTTTTCCTTATCGGATCAATACAACGACCTAAAACATGACTAACATCAGTAGAAAGTGACATAGATGCAGAGATATAATGCATTCCTAGATTTTACTGCACACTTCAAAATGTCAGTCAAAAAAAAAAAAAAAGAGGGTGTGCAGACTTGTGCAGCAAGGTTGTATCAGCTTTTGCATTTCTCTTTTGAATTCTCATGTGAGAGATTTGTTTTACAGATGAATTATTCAGGATTTGTGTCATTTATAAAGGTAGAGGAAGTTATCAGAAAGTTTCAAATTATGTTTCAGTTATCTGCTATAGTCTTAAAACAAGGTTTGTTAAATATTTCACGAAGGAAAGACTAACTTTAAGCTTTTTAAGTTTAATAGTTATCCATTATAACTAAAGCATAATGAAGAGTGGCCACATGTTTGTACACATGTACACATTAAAACATATTTTAATGCCAGGATAAAAAGGAAAGTAATACACTATTACTTTTATTGTGTGTGATTTTCAAGGAACCATTTACCTCCAAATAAAGATGGCATTTTTAGTCAAGACTTGATGAGATTTCCCAGGCTGCCTCAGAATCAAGCTGAGAGAAGAGGAGGAGGAGGATGTGTGCGACAGAGGGTTAATCCTGAAGCCCTGCAGAAGATCACCCAGCTGGAGAGTGAGCTGCTCAAGCTTCGGGCTCAGATCGCCATGATTGTTACTGCAGCTCCATCCTCAGGTACATTTGAGATTTTTCTGCAATCCAAACACTCTAAAAAAAACAAACAATGATCTTAATGAACCATTCCTTACTCTTCAGCTCTGACTGAGACCCAGAATGCTCCATTTTCACCTCTGATGTCCCCTGCTCCACTCCCGGCTCTCACCTCCACACCTCGTCATGCTCCTCCCCCTCCTCCACCACCTCCCCCGCTGCCGCTGCCATGCCAAAGCTCCTTCAGCGAGAAATCATCTGTGATGGATCTGATCAAAGAGCGCAGGAACAACAACTCTAATAAGGGTCAGCTTCAGGCCCAGCACTCAGGGCTCAGCAAAAACATGGAAAACAAACTGATTCCTTCGATGCTGGACGTTCTGAGGGACTTAAATCAAGTCAAACTGCGCTCAGTTCAGAGGTAAGAGTTTGGTCAGTTCTCAAGGAGAGCTTTTGATGTTTATTGCAATTTAATAACTTTTTGTTTTCTAGGTTTTTCTTGTGGCATGATTGAGCTAGGTAAAACTTTATTACAGTATATAATTTGGTGTCGTATTTCAGAAGCAGAGTGATGGATGAATTTTTGACCTTTCAATTTGGCAGTGTCTGAAAAGAATAAAGGCAATTTTTGTGTAAAATTTTCAGGATTAAGATCTGTTGACTTGTGAATAAAAAATAGTTGCAGTTAAAATTAGATTTTGATGGGGGGGAAAAAACAATAGTAATTGATTTAAGGAATTAAATTTCATTTTCACTATACAAAGATCTAATCACTAATTAGATTAGTGAAAAATCTAATAAAAAAAATAGGTGGCAAAAAACAGATAAGCTAATTCTGCTCTACACACTTAATTGAATTGGGGAATTTTAAACTAAGAGAATGAATCTGCAAAATAATAAATCAATTTATTGAAGATCTAATCTTTCTGAAAGTTTCAAATAAACTAAAGAAAGGGATTCATGAACTCATTTTGAATATCGTTTAATCTGTGAGTAAACCTTAAGAGGGAAGTAGAACAGAGGTTCAGAACCATCTTTGATACGTCACCAGAAATCTTCTGGCCTTTTCAAAGAAGTTTTCTTGGTTGATTCTGTCTCTCTTTTTGCCGAGTATCAGAAGCTGTCTCACGCAGCAGCGAGGGGCAGGAGTCGTTATGGGGGCGTGTTTAGCCGATCAGAACTTGCAAGAACCAAGTAAAAAAAAATAATTATAAAAATAGAATAAATTGCATTATTTCCACAACACCTTCTTTAGATAGCAGAGAAAAGTTGAGTTGATGTTCCACCAAAGGTATTTTAAAAGGACCTTGAGAAAAGCAGTTCTTGAATTTGAAAGTTCCAATCTGAAGTATTTGCGTGCACCACACTCCTTGTTTAACTGCCGCAAAAAACTTGCTCTGTGTTAAACATTAGAGCCCGTTTTCTCTACAGATCACCAGGAGGCACTCCAGTCAGGAGGAGAAGCAGTAAGTGCGATACTGCTTTGCTGAATGACCCCGCCGCTCTGATTGCTCGGGCACTAAAGACAAAGTTTGCTCAGCACCGTCACAACACTTCCTCAGACAAAGAGAATTCACTGGAACTCTCTCCGTTCGGCAGCCCAGATGCGCCTCCCGTACGTTTCCACAGTTACAACCCAAATTCCCTTCTCCCCACCCGCGTCTGCCTCAGAAATACTAACCCCGTTCTTCTGTTGCAGGTTTCCCATCACGCCAGACGCAGCCAGGGTCGTCGCCATTTATTAACTAGTTAAACTCATGCCACGTCACTTGTGAGGATGTTCATTAAGGATGAACAAGCCTCTTAACAGATTTCTGCAGAAACTACTGAGTACGTCTTTTTAACTTTTCTTTTTTGTTATGTGTTGGGATTGAGAACCTTTTCAAAACTGTTACTATAAACAGAGGTTCAGATAATGCTTCTATTTTTGTACATAGATATTTTATTGTTTGTAAATAATAATAATAATAATAATGTGATCAAATACTGAAGCAGGCAGACTTTTGTCTACCTACCTTCATATTTGCAGAAATATTTGAGGAAAATCGTGGAGATTAATATTCAGAAGTCTGTTCTATGCAATTTTTAAAGTTGTTTTTGTTTAAGTACATTTGCACTGTTTTACGCCAAATGTTTCCCGTTGCTTGTTTTTCCCTAAATACAGTTAAAATCTGTAAATTTTGTACATAGCAGCAGGTTGTTCCAGAGAAACTCTGATCTATTGTCTTTAATAAAAGCCTTCTTTTTTTCTGCAAACGCATCATGTACAATATCATTATTTTTACTCTGTCGTGTGTCATCCCTTTCGGAAAAGACAAAATCTTACAACATAGCACAAGAGGCAATTTTCTTTTCTGCTTAGCATATGTAAAAGAGGCTCTTCTTTTAATGCCTCCCATCATGCGATCATTCTGCAAAGACATTTCTGAAACTTCTCAGGGCCATTAAAAATTAAAAAATACTTCCACTTTGAATCTTTTGCTTTTTATTTGAAGAGTTTTCAATATATAAATGGAGACGGTAAGGGTTTCACAAACTGCTTTTGCTCAAGGTTGGCCTCTACTTTTTGGAGAGAGAAGCAAACCCCAGTCATGCCCAGGCAGACACAACATGCTATTTATTAATGTTAAAGGTTACACGTAACTAAAAAGTGCTCAGGAAAAAATAAAACAAAACTGATTAGACTAAGGGCGTTTTGGTTTAAAAAACATTAAAAAAACGAAAAGAAAGGAACACTCTTCATTTCCACTAGGTGGCAGCACTAAATGCACAAACATCATCCCTCTGTCCGCCCTATCCAACCCACTGTATTTGGCCACATTATCATCCAATGAGCACCAATCAACTCAACAATTTTGTTTTACAGATCGTAATGCATACAACATGTTGCCATTATCTACAAATGTCCTCTTAATTATTTTACAACCTGTTTGTCCAAAGAATGTTCAATAGGCATGTGTTTGGGGACAAGTTACGTAACACAGTTAACACTGATGACCACAATGCTGTCGGGCTTTAGAAAACTGTATTTCTGTTTGTGTTATTTTCTTAAGTACCATCCTGATTTCCTTTCAGATTTGATTAATCAGGAAAGACTGAGGTTAAAAATATCTTTGCACGAGGATCCTTGAAAACACAGCAACATGTGTAGTTTTAGACACTATTTTCAAACATTAATTCATACAATAAAAGTGAGTATGCATTTCAAAAGCATCTGGAACATTATTTCCAGGTGATTTATACATTTCTAAGTGTTCAGAGACACCAGCTCCTGGACACCTGAGAGATTCAGCAACTGGTTCCAGGCAGAAGAAGGCCACCTACTGAAAAGATCTTTTCCCCAGTTCGGACCAGACCCTTAGGACCATGAGAAGGCAGACATTCTGTAAGTGAAGAGAGTAACATCTCATAGCTTTGAAGGCATGTGAAGGGAATTCCAATTATTACCTCATGCACACAATGTTACAAAGCACGGTATGTGTTGCAAACACTGTTGCAGACCAGGCATTGTCTGTCAAGGTCGTAACACTGTCTGACCACAGTAACCTCCTCTGGTCACTGTGGAGGTTACTCCACAGTGACTAGAGGAGTGACCTCCACAGTCACTCCTCTGGTCACTGAGGAGTGACTGTGGAGGTCACTCCTCAGTGACCTTCATAGAAGGTCCTAAACTGTGCAGGGAATTGTCTGTCATTTACCTATGCCACATGGCATAGAAAGTAAAGTGCATAAATATTTAAACAGACAAAAAACATTCAAAACTTGCTTCAGATAAAATAGTTCATAAAGCCTTGATATAATCAGTTTCATAATTCACACCTTAAAGAAAGACCCAACTGTTCAAAACTGGGTGTACACTTGCTTCTGGATATGGTTTAGTTAGTGATATCCATGTGATGTTGTTGTGCCTCAGAGAATAGATTTCTAAACAATAAGATCTTTATTAACAGTCTGAGTATTCACTGAAAATTGTGAAAGATTTATTATGGAGACTTTTAAAAACCTCAGAGAAGTGTGTCTGTCCTCTATTTTAGTACTTCCAATCCTCGAGGCACAAACAGCCTGAGATGTTGACCTTTGCTCCAAATGCAGATTAAAATCTGAGCATCAGTAATTTGTCCACAAAGACAATCACATAGAAACCATGGAAGAACTAACCTTCCTGTACTAATTTGTCTAAACTGTAATCTCAAACTTATTAATAAGCATATTCAATACTTATTTTTTGTGTTATTGCTCTTTATTACACCTAACCCATCTATAATTCCATCTATTTATCCAGTTAGTTGGGAGGTCAAGGATGATTAAAAGCTCAGAAACATTTTTTTTTAAAATTAAAGATCTATCTTTTTCTTTTTTTGTGTGTGGAAAAATTAAGTTTCAGAATTTTTTTTTTAAAGTTTTAGCAATTTGGGTTGGTCTTGGTGAACTTATTGCAGTTTTATATAACTAGACTCAGCAAGGCTAAAGCGCATGCAAAAGAACAAGTAAGACAGGCATCGTCATGGACTTTGTCCTAAATGACATTAAGTCAATCAGACAGCTGCTGCTCATCCAAAATGCTCTTATTAGTGTACTGAAAAACATCAGGAAGTAGATGGTTTAAAATGAGACGTTTGGTAATCATTGGTATAAGGCGGTAGGGCATCTTGGTTTTGAATAAAAAGTTTATGGTTACGGTTCATATGTCAAAAATGAACCATGAAGACCACTTTGGGCACCAGAGATCTGTATACTGAGGCATCATTTAATTTCTCTTTCACAGCTCTAAAATCAACTTCCTGAAACCTTTACAATTCTTCACCTTAAAGGTAAAACATTCATTTATCAGATCATTTTTAACTTGTCTTCAATCTTTGTTTTTTCGTGATGGCTAATTTTTTTCTCTTTTTTTTTACTATTCTTTTAATTGTTTGGTTTTGCTTCTTTTACTTTTCAATTGTAATTAATTAAGGTAATAAACCTTCAGTAAATCTTATCAGTGTAGTAATCACAATACAAACCATGTTGTTTACCTACATTTCTAACCAACCAATCTTAATGAAAGCTGTGACATTGCCGATCTCTGATTGGTCCACTCCATCTTAAGTCCCGCCCCCCTGGTGCTACAACCAGCCCCTCCCCTCTCCGCTCTCTGCGGTTCAGCTCATGATCAAATACACACGTAGAGCACGCGGACAGGCGCTGCGGGAGAAAACACCGCTAGGGTTTTCTTTAAACAGCCTCCTGTTGCTCCCACACAGGGTGAACAAGGTCACTAACGAGAGGAGCATGAAACAGCTGGCTTTATAATAAACAGGTGTCAGCTAGGGCTCCGTCAGCTCTCCTCCTGCTGAATGCGGAGCTCTCCTGCGTTTCTCCTGACATGAAAACACGCCGCCAGATTCCGTCGCCTTCACTTGTTCTCTGCAAGCAGTCGGGACGGTTAAATGTCCTGTTTAATGGTCGAGGTATGTGAAACTGCCAATTTACAGCTGTGCCTGGAAACAAGTAACTGTGTTGTGTTATTGTGAAGGTACTGCTGAGACCCATAGACAATAACTGTTAGACTTTAATGACCTGTGAAGTCTGTACAATGATACGAGGTAACTTAAATCTATAATGCTCTCAGCAAGTTACATCCTTGTCCTTATATTATAAAGCGTTATGATATTATCGTATTTATAAGCTTATGTATTTTATAGCAGCATGCTTCACATCCATTATGACCTTTTTGCTAAGGTTATATATGGCAAGTTAATATTTTTATTTAATTTGCTTCATTTTCTAACAAGGTAAAGCAGGCCCTGTTTATTATTATTGCAATGGGTCACGTCAGTGTATTGACAGCTTTACAGCAGTCTACCTGCAGCGTAGATGCTGCAGAAAACATGCAAACAGAGGGCAGGCACTTTATATAAAACAAGACAGATTTGCTCTTTGTGTTTACTTATGTGACAGTTCTTGGTACAAACATCAACTAATGTCTAAATAGAAATTTTTATGCTTAAGAAAGGATATATATAAAGATTGTATATGTGATTCTGTAATTTAGGGTATGTATGGCATTTCAAGAAAAATTACCTCTTTCTCAGAAATTCTTTCAAATTTCCTCATAAATACAATCTTGATAAATTATTAATTGTTAAATATTAGCTGCCAATTTTTCCTACTTTTATCCAGAAGACATGCATTTCCACATGATGACTTTTAAACACTATCATTTTTCATTAAACTCATTTCACAACTGTCTATCAGATTGTCATGATATTCTTGCATGAAACTGTTATGATTCCACTATAATCACAAAGATCTAACATAAATTTGTGTACTTTTGTTTGAAAAGCTCACCAGGCAGTTTGTAGCTTGCAAACTGTAGTTTAAAACTCTGATTAATATTTCAAACAACCAAATTTGTCTTAATTTTAAGTGCGTCAAAAGTAAAAGTTGTAGTTGTTTTTTTATTAGCCGGCTGACCAAAGGTGCAGAAGTAACAGATTTTACTATGCCTGAACAGCTAGCCTTTAGTTGTGAGACATTTAAGGAATCAGAGTTATGTCAAAAATGTACACTTATGAAATAATCTATTCTCGTTATATTAATCTAAAAGTATAAAGATGCAATATTAGTAGGATAATTTAAACTTACAAAGGTAAAGCGATTGGGTTAGCGCTTCATATTTTACATGAGAATATGTTTCATGAACATTTTTGAGGACATAGCTTTAGTTTGAATGACTCTGTATAACATAAGCACACAAAAGAGCAGGCAGAGAGTTCTGATGGTAGGTTGATATGAATAACACTGCATCCGAATAGAGAGGAAAAAACCCCAGGCTGCTGTCCTGTAAACATGCCATAACCACGTGGGGAGGATGAGTGATCAGTCACTGCGTCTGGGTTTCCTCCATCCGCCCACTTCCTGCCTGCCAGTAAACAGTGTGTGCTAGCTCACATGTAGATCCTCCTGCTCAAGGTACATGGGTCTTCCTCTGGAGGGCTGAGACTGAACACTAGCGGATAACGGATGATTTGTTGGATGTTCACTGGCCCAGTGAGTTTATCAGCCTACAGTCAAAATACTAGTGTGTGTGCATGTCTGCCCTCATGTGGCTAAAATACACCAGCTCAGTGCACTCAGTCCTCTTTCACCTTCATCTACTATTCACATGCACAAAATGTTTTAGTTATGGGAGCCATTACTAGCTATTATTTTACATGACCTATGATGAATTTAAATTTTTCACTGGTCCTCACAATAGCTTCCCCTATAATAGGGGAAGCACACCGCCAAATACATTACACTATAATATTAAGGGTGTTATTGAGGTCCTGTTGGGATGGGGGGGACTGTCTCTGATGGTATGTACAAACATTTTACAATAAAAAGTTCATAAACTATGACATGCATTTGTGTTCTGGTCCCCCGAGAGAGTGTTGACAACTAGCTTCACTCATCGACAAACTGAAATCTTGCTTTGCAAGGCAGCTGTAGCTCAATCAGTTTTAGATGGGGAGCATCTCTGAACATCAGTTTTCAAGTCACCGATCCTCAATTGGCTGAACTATTGATTGTGTTTCTGGAAGATGACTGCCCCGTATTTAGCGCCACCAATTTTCTCATCATCTCTGCAGCTTTCCAGTACTACATGCTACTGCCACCACCACATTGCATGGTGGGGATATTACGCTCAGGGTCGTGCGCAGTGTATGTTTGCAGCCTTACATAGTGCTTTGCATATAAAATTACCAATTTAGTGTCATCTTACCAGAACACATTTTGCCACGTACTAGCCATGTCTCCTATAAAGATTGTGTCAAAATACAAATTGGATTGCTTTTTGGTTTATAGTGTTAATGTTTTTTTCTCACCACTTTCCCATAACATCCAGTTATGTGGAAGTCCCAACTACCATAATAATTTTCCATCCAGCAGGTTCTCCCACTTGAGCTGTGGCTTTCTGCAGTATCTCCAGAGTTACCAAGGGGCCTCTTGGCTGCTTTTCAGATGAATGCTCTTCTGTATTAACTAACAAGGTGACTTTTGAAGCCCATTGATTGAACTGGATTCTCTTTTAGGGTTTTAGTGTAAAGGGTATAATAAGTGAAAAAAACACACGCTATTTTAAGTTTGTGAATAAACATTTTATTTTGAGATTGTAGAGGGACATAAAATGGAATGACTACTTTTACAAGCCAAGTCTCCTTATAGTGCAAGACAGAACTTGATCCATAATAACCTGATCTTAATCAGGATACAGTGAGCAACATCATAACTCAAAGACAAGCAAACCCTTGTTCACAAGAAATAAGCATTTCTCTGTTCTACAGGACTTTACAAATTTTCTGTCAAAGAGCAGCATCATGAAGTTCTAGTTTCAGCTGTGGAAGGTTTATAAAATCAAGGTCGAAATTAAATAGACTTTGTTATAAGATCGGTCAAACGTAAGGATGTTTCCAAAGCTTAAATTCAAAGCGTATTTTGGAGAAAACGTCACTTTGATTCACAGTCTTTTTCTATAAGAGTGTTATAGATATTCATATATTGTCTTGTAAGTGAACTGAATAGGATGTTGTAACCTGTGTCCTGTTTTCTTTGCTTTCTGTATTCTGTTATCAGAATTTGCTACAGGAAGTATAAAACCATAATTATCTTGTGACTTGAATTGATTACAAACGCACCTTTGAATCACAAAAAAAAAAAAGCCCACTGTCCAAGAGGCTGAGGCATGTGGAAGCATGTGATTAATGTGTAGATCATTGGCAGTGTGTGGCACTGTGCCGCTTGACCCACTTTTTCCAGTGTCATTGGCCCAAACACAGGCGTGTTGATACAGGAACAGCAGATGCCAGGGTCACTAAGTGCAGCTCTTCACTCAGTTTTTAGTAATCCCTGTAGTCGTGACGAATGATATGGATATTTTAAATTAAACTGGATTTCCTTTTGGCAATGTAAAACTTTACATTTGATTGTGTGCACTCAGAATTGGATCATGCTGCAGTGAAGCTATAGATTTTAACCTAATTAAAGAAGGTCATAAGTAAAAGTTGGTTAAACACCTAAAATTACTGATGTTTTACACATTAACAATTTGGCTTAAAGTAATAGCACTCTAAAGAATAAATATAACAGCTCATGGGTGAAGTTGTCCCTGCTTCCCAGGCATCACATGAGTGCAAGAAAGCTCTCTCATGACTTTTAGCACACAGTTAATTTGTTCGTAGGGTCTATGTCGGTCTCTGAAGGCATTTAGCAAAAGCAATACTAACGTAGGCCTCTCTTCTTTTTTTTCTCTGTCTTCTTCCATCTTTCTCTTTGCCACAGAGGTGTGGAGGTGTCGCATTTAAATGGTTGGAGCAGAATGTCATACAGGTTCGCATGCTGGGTAAGAACTTTTGATGCCCTGGAACAGGTCTGTGCAAAAGGGAAATACACACTGTGTGCCACACACTGTAGTTTGGTGTGGATTCACTTACCTTTTTTACCCAGCATAATATCTAGGTGAAACATATAAACATACACTTGCAATCTCTGTATATACTCATAATATTCCCAGGCAGTGTGCACGTGTTTTGCATGTACTTAGTCTTTGAGTACATTTTGCAATGTGCCAGGACTTAGGTCAGTAGACTAATACGGTAGCTGTAACTCCAAACCACAGACTTGGATCTTGTGAATTTAGTGTGCAAAATTTTAAATAGATCTTTAAATTAATGGGTGAGAGAGGGCAGACATTTCCAGATTTTTTTGCATTACAAACACAAACTGTATGATTTGTGTTTGTGATGCATCATCGTGAAGGCAAACGAAACCATGTAAAAGTTTTGATATTCTTTATTTTAAAACCTTAAAACAAAATGAGATTGTTTTTCTTTTATTTGGAAATCTAAAGAAAGTTGCTATTCCAGATATTTTTTTAAAAAATGAGCTACTTTGTTTTGAACATTTATATAGCTATTGTCACACCAAACATTTTGGACCAAAGGCAAACATGGTTCGAAGAGTTGTAAAAGTTGCTGACCCTTGCCTTAGGAGGTCTTGTTTGCCTCTCGCCACAACCTATATGAGAGACACGTAATTGCAGAAAAATAAAGTTTGTCTCTGGATGGCTGAATATAAATGCCCACAACACTTTGGTCATTTACTTTGCTCATTTTGTGGTTGTAATGTGTCAAAATGTGGAAATGTTCACAAATATGAGTATTTCAAAAGACCCTCTGGGGAAGGTCTGATTTATCTAAAAAGAGAGAGAGAGAGAAAAAAGATGTCAGCATGTTTTTCATATGGCTGCAAAGCTCTACTTGTTCACCAAAAATGGTTTCCTGTGACATAAACAACGAAGAGTCACATCAAACTAAACGGCGAGAACAACAACTGTGTTACCTCAAACGACGTGTTTAAACTTAAAAGTTGCTTTTAAGCACAATTCAAAGATGACCTCCAACAAGTGTACATCATCTTCACCTTCACAGCAGGATGCAGAATGAAATGGTGCTAGAAAACTGTGTGGATAAAATCATGAATAAAACTTGGTTTCTGCTAAGAAAGAGATCCTTTGAAATTTAACATATATGCATCGTATGAGGGTATTTTGGTTTCTCTTAGGGATTTTAAGCAATTTACAACTAATTATTTTAACGTTCATTTAATCTATTAAATACCCAAATTGAGCTACATGACTCACTGATATATCTTCTGCCAATAGAGATCGTACGCATGATGAATATATATCTTCCTGTGGCGTTACACTGACAGAAGGGAGCATTTATGAGGCAGAAAAACTCCTGTATTAGTGGCTTACAAAAATAAACATTAAGTGAATCCAGCAAAAGCTCATGACAAAACAGCTCCAGTAAAAGCTCATTCAGTTTCTCCCAGCTATAGTTTGGCTGTGTTTCTGCTCCGCAACACCAGAATCAGATAGTTGAATTATCTCTTTGGCATGTCACCAAGTTCAGCAAGAGCCTGCTGTAGCATCTTTATTTAAATTATGAGGGTTTAGCCGAGCAACATCTAAAACATGCAGGACACTGCTCCCTGGAGGCCCAGAACTGTCCGAACCGTTCTGGAGGACAGAAAGTGACGAGGACAGTTTTCCATTTGGAAAAACGTAGAGTTCGGTTCCCAAAGGCTTAATTCATTCAGCAAACTCCTAAATATGTAATCTGCATAAACAGACATGAGTTTTTTTTAAGTTTTTAACCAATATCTAAAGTGTGGGTTAAGAATGTTATTGATGTAAAGCCTGAAAAGTACTGGAAGATAAAACCTGTATATCACCTAAGTTTTAAAATGTGCACATTCTTGCAAGAGCACATTAACATAGTTTTTTAAAGGCTGAATTAGTTGCCCTGACCTGTCAAGAAGTGTGACCAATTCAGGTTTAAACGTGGACCAAAAACAAATGAATCAACACACCGTCCCATCTGTGTAAGCTTCTCTGTCTTTAGCAACTATTACGGTCATGTTTAGTCTTTGAAGGAAGGATTTGCAAAAATAGCTTTGGAGCCAGCAGTCCTCTCCTCGCCTGAGTTTATTAAACAAAACTTCCACCGACCTCGTTATCTGCTTTCTTTCTTTCTTTCTTTGCAGTTAGCATTTTTCAACTACATTGAATTTATGCTGTTTATGATCTTCTTTACTTTGTGAAATCTCTTGTATATTTTTATGTGTCTGTCTTTAATCATCTTGAACATTATTATTTAAGTACTGAGTTGAAATAAGTGCGAGGACAAAAACATCAAGTCACAGGTATGATATGAAAAATCTTGTTTGACTAGATTACTTGATTAGTTGTCTGACTATTCCCATAAACTGCACAGAAAGCAACAAATTCATCGTAAGAGTTGTGACCAATCAATTACAAACAACTATATGTGTTTTAGATGATCTCCCTGCTCCCTTTTCCATTTTTCCCAGGCTGTTTCTTTGTCTTACAGCTTTTACTAGAATGATTTCTTGTTGCTGACTTCTTGCATCTGATATGTGATGTTCAAGGCCATGTGAATGGCTGAGTGCGTACGTCAGTGAGTGTGCCAGCACATTTGTCTGCACTTGACCGTCATTTGCACTGTGGTCCATACTGTGGAGCAGGTCTGCTGATTTAAATAAAAAAACAAAAACAAATCTATTTTCGTGCAATTTCAACAATCTTGCTGAAGATTACGATTGGGGTTTTTTCATTCATGAATTTCACTCCATTTATTCCATTCAATCAGTGTTTAACTTACTAACTTTAGACATTGTTTACAGTTGAACATCATGTAATTGTCAGTTTTTTTCTGTTTATTTTGATTTTGATGTAAATTGTAATTTAATCAAGATGAAACATCCCCTCATCACATAAAGCATAAAACAACTGATTAGAGTTCCTTTTGAGCAGGTTCATGTGTTGTCAGTTTACATCTGTATTCTCGTTTTCCTTTCTTTGAACACATCTCTCCTCCTGGGGCAACATATATAAGCAATATCTGAGAACTGTACTTCAAATAAAATTGGCTAACTATAAAACACACAGAGGGAGAGTAATGTTTGAAGTAACCCTGCCTTAGGTTGAAGCCCTTATAACTCAAATGCTTCAGAATCTCCTCCATCACCTTTCAGAAGTCAACAGTGTGTGCTTACTTCTGCTCATCCCCTCAACTATTGTGCCTTTTTGGGTTGTCATCAACCCAAATACATTTGAAACAGCATCAGCTTTGTACTTCTGTGCAGTTTTAATTCCCTTATATTTAGTGAAACCCTGCAGTTGATATTCACTCTTCAATGCCTCAATGTGTTCTTGCTGTCAGTGCACAATTTTTAGTAAACTCAAATGGCAACTTTAAATTGAATTATATATTTAAGTCTATTGAAGTAACAAAAGGTCTTTTTATATTAAACAATGAACTGAATATATATATATATATATATATATATATATATATATATTTTATTTTTTATTTTAAAATAAAAAGGTCTTTTTATTTTAAACAATGAACTGAATATATATATATATATATATATATATATATATATATATATATATTCAGTTCAGTTCATTGTTTAAAATAAAAAGACCTTTTGTTAATCGAATAAGATTTTTAGATCTTATTCGATTTTAATTGTCTGATTGATGTTATATAAATTATTGCAAGAAAGGCAAATGTGTGGAGAAAGCATAAATTTGTGTGCATGGTACTAGTCGGGCTGGCAGCATGTTTGAGTAGCAGCGTATTGGTTGAGAGCATGTAAGTGAGCTCAGAGCTGAGAAAGGAGGGGCTTTTAGACTCAACAGCACAGACTGAGTGGGACCGTGGAGATGAGTAGTTATGCGGCAGAAGGAGGGAGCAGAATATCAGTTCTGGATTCTGAGAGAGAGAGAGAGAAGGATACCGGCAGATTATTCTCTTGTTTTTTGGACTTTTCTCTTCTTCTCTTCTGTTTGGATTGCTTTACTTCCTTTAAATCTGTCCCTATGCTGCTGATCCCATCTCTCCAGGCGGTCTTTGATGCGCTGATTCCAGAGTTTTCTCAGTCTTAGTTAGCCCCCCCATATTATCTGTCATTCTAATCTGATGGTGAGCCGTTCCTTCTTCAATGTCTCCTTGTGAGCGTCATCCTCTCGTCTCTGCACCGTTCATTTCTTTGTGGTATTACAATGCCAGTACTGGAGAGGCTCTGGGGTCCAGATCTCAGGATGCAGGACTCTGGTCTCGGTGTCGGGGTCTGTCCCGACGAGCCTCCTGGCTCACGAGTGTGGACTCCCCCTGTCACTTGTGCTGGCCTGTCGCTGGCCCTGGAACTTCCCGCTCTGATCCGGCAGCTCAGGGCGGCCTGGAGAGCTCGCAGGGGAGACCCTCGGAGGGTGGAGAGGAGTGAAGGCAACAGTTGGGTGGAAGAAGAGCAGGAGGAGGCTGACGAGGTCAAAGAGATCAAGCAGGTCACAGGGAACAGCAATACACACCTGGAAGGTAAAGAATCCATAACAATTCATAACAGAGTTAAGCTTGTGGAAGATACGTCTAAGCAGCAGTTCATGCTGCCTCAGACAGGACAATAATAGCTTAAGGTTTGTGACCCACTCAAATTCTTAACAGTGTTAAAGATCTCTCTCCCTCATAGCAATTTAATGACATTTTTTGCAGCTCATTTTTAAGATTCACAATTTAATCTCCAGGTTTTTGTTTGGTTTCACGCAGAACTTAAAAGTAGATCTCCCTCTTTTGTCCTGCTTGTGTTCATGTTTGCAGATTTGACAAGTCCATAGGTGCGTGTGTGACAGATTAACTCTGACAAGCGTGCCTCTGGCCGTATGTTTACGAATGACGTAGGTGGACGCTCGGAGGCGTTAAGACAGCTGAGTAGATGAGACAGAGAAACGAGGGATTTGGGGCGTTTGGAGTCGGGAGTTTCCAATAAATGAAGCTGTGGTACCATCTGCTGAGCTGCAGTTGTCCCCATGACACTGATGCAGATTCAGCCAAGAATATAGGTTTTAAAAAGGAAAATGGTCAACTTTGACACATTAGTCTTGACACTTACAAGCTCTGCTGGCGGTATTGCAAGTAATCTGTCAATCACAGGAAATTTTATGCTGAAATTATGATTAATTCTGTGGGAAATTCCCTGCAGTGACTCATAAGGTGGAGGACGGAGAATTCTCTACAGACTTTTCCCTTGAACTGTAATAACCTCATGTGATTATTTCTTTTAAAGGGGTGAAAGGCTTTTGATATTGTAGGCCTATTGTTTCTAGGTACTGCGAGATTTAATCAGATGTTATGGTCACTGAGACATTTAATGTGGTCAGGATAATAAACGACTAAGGAGACCCAAAGTTCAGGTTTTGGAGGGAAAAAAATCAACAGAAAAAAAAATTTTTGTGCCTCTTTTTTACATAAAAGAAAACATCTTCATGTCAAATGCAAATCTTTAATGTAAATTCGGAGTGATTTTTCTTTAAACAAGTTGTCAAAAAAAAAATTAACCCTGGCAATTTTATTATCCACCTTTTAGACTACATTTTATCAGGATCGCCTGGTCGTCACTAGCATTCTGTGAGTCTGCAGTTGTTTTCTTGTCAGCAACAGCAAGTTTCAGAAGGATATTCTACAATTTATTTTTACATCTGATTTTACACATAAAGCTGGGGTCTTCTATGAACTCACATTTTGGTCAGCTGATGATATTTCCATGTGAAGCAGTTTGGTGATCTGCCAGGCTAACACTGGCATGTTTACTGTCTGTTTTGATATGAAGCATTGACAAATTATTTTCTCAACATGTTTTGTTGCAGTTGGTTGCTTTTGGACAAAACGTAAAGCAAAAGTTGTTCTGCTACCTGCCTAGCGATTTCCTTCAAATCACCTGTAATTTAATGATAGTGTTTCAGCTGAGCTCACGATTCACATGTGGACTGGCGGCAGCAGCAGCCAAAACAGTAATTGTACAAGGCAAACACTAATTATTTGGGAAAATCCAGATTTGTAGGATGAATATAATAATATGCACAAGCAATATCATAGTATGATGGCCATGGACTGAAAAATAGACCAAAGTTTTTAAAAAAAGATCGCTTCAAATTTGACCATAACAAAAACAACCAATCAGAGCCAGGAAAAGGATCTTAGTGCTGTCAATCAATCAATGTTGCTCAATGTGCTAATGGTGGAGAAACAAGTTAATATTCCAGGAATATAATTTATTCGCCTTCGCTGACCTCAAAAAGATTTAGGAAAGTTTATATCTGATTTAATGTCAAAGTAAGAAAATGAGAAGTTCTGTGTCTTCTTATTGTGTATAAATCTCAGATTCGGCTATATTTTACACAATAGTTTTTAAAAATGTTTATAGTTTATTATCAACATATGGGCATCATATGCCTGTAAATAAAGCAGGCACAGCTGCAGGCAGAAGAAAACATCGTCTGCTTCCGTATATTCACAGCATGTAGATTTGAGTTTTAGCATAGCTCAGTATGGCATCATTTTAAAAACATAAAAACAGTGTCTGTGCCACTAACACCCACAGACACAGTGAAGCCCGCATATTTCGATCAGCTCCACGTGTCAGTATGCGTGCCAAATGTACACTCGTGTTTTTGCTTCTCAAACTTGGATTTAACCTCATTTGTAAGTGTGTGTACACATACCAAATGAGGGTTAATGTTTGGGCACGTTGGCGCTTCCTTAAGCACACTTTCTGATCGACTCGCATTTTCATCGTAAATGACCCAGTTCTGTGCCGCATGAAAACAATGACCTAGTTACTGCTAAGGGAAGAGAAAGGGACAGAGGAGAGAGGCGGCTGGCGAGACGGAAGGATTGGATCAGATGGAAGGAGGAGGATGTAAACACAGGAACCAGAACTAAAAGAAGAATTGGGGGGGGAAAATGGAGCGGAGAAAGGAGAAGAATCAAGTGCTACAGAGAGCTGGGGGAGGCTGATTGTGTGAATGAATGCGGTTGTCTGTAATCTGGAGGTGTGATCTGTTTCTGGCCTGTTTACCAGAAGATGTATTTTGTCCTCGTCTTCTCTGCCAACGCTCTGGATTAAATTAAAAAAAAAAAAAAAAAAAACTGTTCTTCTCCGTTTGCTTCTTTCGTTGCCCAAAGTAGGCCACTTGACAACGATGAGTCACTTTTCTGTGTATTTGTTCATGCTGCTGTGCATGCCAAAGTAGGAAGTTGTACCAGTTTTCTCCAAAGTTGACAAAAGTGATGCCTTGGCTTCTTCCATGCTGAATGCTTTCTGAGGCTGCACTTCGAAGGCGGGCTCCGGCACGTCCCGGCAGTTGCCACAGCGATAGCAAAGCCATTGCCAGCTGCTTTTAACGGCGGTCGCTGAGGTGATGTGAACTGGCAACCTTAGGGACAAACTATGCTCCAGTTCCTAACTGCTGATCTATAAATTATTCATTATCTCCATAGTTTTCAGACTGTTCGAGTGAAGATTGTGTGTGTGTGTGTGTGTGTGTGTGTGTGTGTGTGTGTGTGTACCATGACTTGAGACCTCATTCTGTTTTATCTTGTTTGTCGCTGGCCTCTGGGTGTGTGAATTGCTCATATTTTCTTCAGCATTCTCTGTTTTATGTTTTTGTTTTTTTTGTTCCTAAATCTAGTGCTTCCCAGCAAGTAAAGGCCTGGAGATATTTCTGAATAATTAAAAAAATAAATCATGTCTAACACTACTTAAACATGATATAATTTAGTGTCACATCTGTGTACACATTGTGTTGTTTTATCGAAAAACAACTGTCGGGTACTTGCGTACCTTTTTGACTAATTAGACTTCTTGCTTAGAAAATATTGGGCTTGGACAAGAAATGTACAAACCTAAGATTGCTGCATGAAGATTTATAAAATCAGTTTATACATGTACATGCAGCAATATTATCCTTTTAAAGCACCACTGACACTTCACTATTTGTTTTACCATTCTATCTTTTTATTTACTCTTGCTGTTTGTTTTTTTTTTAATATATCTGGCTCTTCTTATCTTTCTTTCTGATAGCTGATGGCAGGCTGAACGCCGGTCATGCTGGTGTGTTGCTGGCTGAGAGACGAGGTTCTTACCCGCCGATTGATCTGCGGATCCTGAAAAGTACGATTCCTCATTGACTCAAATATTTTATGTTGACGTCCATGAGGCCATGGTTTAAACTGTCCACTGTTTAAGTATTGATCATTTTATAGATAGATGAAGGACATTATGATGCATCAATGAAGATGGTTTGACTTTTACAATTTTTTTTAAATGCATGTTTTTTTTTTGTTGTTGTTGTTTTTGTTTTTTTTTAATTAGCAAATTCACAGCCAGGGGAGGTCGAGTCCGGCACTAGGAGAAAGCTGAAGCGTCTGTTAAGCTTCCAGAGATACTGCCATGCCTCCAGGTTGCTGAGGGGATTAATGCCTCACACTCCCGGGTCCCTGCACTTGCTGGATGATGACTACTTGGGACAGGCAGCTGTGAGGGCACAAAAACGCAACACCACGCAAACGAAGACGCGCATACAATTTTTTTTTAAGATCGTTTGCGAATAACAAATCAACCCTTGTAAATGTCTTTCTTCACAGCACATGCTCTCAAAAGTAGACACATGGAACTTTGACATTTTCCTCTTCGATCGTCTTACAAATGGTGAGATTATTTTAGTCTGACATGACTGCTCGTCCGTCAGTTTAACAATGTCCTAGATCTATATTCTGTTATGTATTTTATCATGATCCCAGTCTATATGCCTTTTTTATGTTTGGGGATGATTATGTTTGTATAGTCTGATGGATTGGAAGACACAATCATTGTTTACAATTTATCTGTGCAGGTAACAGTCTTGTGACTCTGATGTGCCATCTCTTCAATGTTTGTGGACTGATTCACCACTTCCAGCTGGACATGGTTAAACTACACAGGTTTCTTGGTAAGCTATTAGAAATTTGTTTGCTCTTCCACCAATGACAGCTAAAATAATGTCTTTATCTTTTCAACTTCCTGGTTTACACTAGTCGGCGTTTGAATTGGCATCACTGTCAGTTGACAGCTTTAAAACCGTTTTTAAAGAGTCTCATTCACAGTGAGGCTGTATTTATAGCACATTTAAATAGCTGGCCAAAGTGCTTCACTAAATATAAAAGCAACCAAAATGTATTCAGTAAAAATATTGATTACAACAACCAATAAAACATAACCAGATAAATAACAATTATAATTAGTAAAAATAATTGTGATAAATAATCCAGAAGTGGAGCCGTAAATGTCTAAAAGAAAAAAGACTTATGACCAAATTCTTACTTTTTTTGTTTTGTTTAGTTTTACTGAACCATTTTGGCAATAATGTAACCCTTATAAAATTCTCTGAAAGAGTTGCTATATTTTTGGTGTTTTTAGTGTGGGTATGTTTTTTTTTTTTTTTTTAATACCAAACACTTCACCTATTTCCCAATATAATTCTATGAGACCAACGCCTGCATTGTACCTCATATGTTTCAACTAACCAGAATAAACACAGAGACCTTGTAGATTCGTTTTATTACAATCGGTGCTTATTGATCATTTACAATGTTTTGCAGGAATGGTGCAGGAAGATTACCATTCCCACAATCCATATCATAATGCTGTTCATGCTGCTGACGTTACTCAAGCCATGTACTGCTACATAAAAGAGACCAAGGTGAAAACATACACACACTCTTTTCCTGTCATGCCCACACTGTAAAGCCTCACCAGGCCTGAGCTTCTCCTTGACATAATCTATTAGCTGTGCTCCCAGAGGGACGTCTCCCGCTCACTTGAACTCAGTGACACATCCATCTAGAGCTCAGAGATTTTTCTGAAGCCCTCTGACTAGATTAAGCATCTCTGCATCTTTCCCCTTATTCAGTAATTGCTTTTGTTGCTCCAAGAGGCACTTTGTGATTAATCTGTTTTGTTAAAAGCACTAAATGAAATTCAATACGGCACGCTAACCTGTATGTTGAAGATAAACACTCTCTGAGAAAAAGCGAGTCTGCATTTTCACTAATCAATGTGCTCTATTGCCCTCTATAGCATAATGAGGCTGGATCTTTGGCCACCTGTAACGACGTCAGTTTTGTGTTTTTGAGATCAATTTGGATGTAAACCAAATTTGGAGATGTAGATAAGACATGACTAAAAATCCCATTTCTCTTAGCCATTTCTCAAAATGGGAAATCTAAGAAAATTGGACATTGAACCGTAGGCAGGTGTGTGTTGATTTCCACTTGTCAAGAAACAGACACAACAGGATTGCTTCTAACCTAAACTCACCCAAATGTAAAGTCAGAGCAATTATGAAAAACTGTTACTGTAACCGTGACAAACAAGGTGGGACAAGGGCCCAATCTAATCTTGCTTCCTAATTGTAAAAAAAAAAAAATCTTATTTGTAGTATCCTTCAAATTTGGCATGTTTTGTTTAAAGGTTTTGCTCACATACTTTGGGTTATTTGACAACTTAAATAAACTTCACATTAACCAGAAATCGAACGTTTGACAAAATAGACACAAAAAAAAAATTTAGATTATCAACGACTCCTCATTTAGGTTTTTCACAAGGATCTCTCTTGGAGATTCTTAGAACATTTGTGTTTTGCAGCTGGCAGAGCAGCTGACTCCTCTGGATGTGTTCCTGGGTCTGATGGCGGCAGCAGCTCATGACGTGGATCACCCTGGAGTCAACCAGCCTTTTCTCATTAAAACCAGACACCACCTGGCATCCCTCTACCAGGTAAACACAAGCAGGTGGATGGGTGTCAGCATCTGGGTTTACCTGTGGTGTGTTTCGTGTCGGAGGCGCGGAGACTGAATGACATTCCTGCTGTACAGAACACCTCTGTGCTGGAGAGCCACCACTGGAGATCCACCGTGGGCATGCTGCGAGAGTCTGGTCTGCTGAGCCACCTGCCGGCCGACATGTCGTAAGAACACACGTCTTACATCGTCTGATTTTTAATCGGAATATTTTATTGATTTGGTTTTAGAAATGTTCTTTAAGGTTTCCGATTACTCGTTAATGTTTGGAATATATTACTGTTTTGCACATTGCAAATCTATTTTCAACAAACACAGTACACTAAAAACCTTGGACACCCATGAAGTTAAGATGATCCCTTTTGGGGAGTTTTAGTGTGAGGGAGTATTTTTTCCTCTTACTAAGTATGTGATAAGTATTTAATCTCTTTCACTGAAATAACACACTAAATTTAAAGGTTGGATTTTTCTTATTATTTTCTTTGTTGCTGTTGGTTTTCTTTTCATATAAATACGTTTAACATGAAATTAGAACTCAATGGAAATTCCCACTGGATAAAGTAATAAAAGTGTATCATGTGTCTTTACTTTTAGTCTTCACATGAATGAAAAAATAAGATCATTTAGCTGTTAAAGGTTGTGTGAAACTTGTAGCGGGTGAAGCAGAGCTCATTGGTTTGTCTTCCTTCACGCTACAGGCAGGACATAGAGCAGCAGCTGGGCTCTCTCATCTTGGCCACAGACATCAACAGACAAAACGAATTCCTGATAACTCTCCGAGAGCATCTGGACAACCAGGATATGGACCTTCAGCTGGCCACACACAGGCATTTCATACTCCAGGTACACTGCCCGTTCCCTTTCAAATGTACTGTTGAAACGAGATATTTACAGATAAAAAGACACGTCAGACACTCTTCAAGTAATGTCAAGCATGTAGATTCAGCTGTATGGTATCCAAATGATAATTTTCTCACACAGCTTTATAATAGTAGACCTCCATATCGTTGTGACACGTTTGTATTCATTTCTCTTCTTTTCTTCTAGATTGCCCTGAAATGCGCTGATGTGTGTAACCCATGTCGGGAGTGGGAGCTGAGCAGGCAGTGGAGTGAGAGGGTGTGTGAGGAATTTTATAGGCAGGGTGAGTAAACTTTTACATATCAGTTTTCAAACTAGAGTTAGTATTATGGTGTGCTGAAGAAGATGTGTATTTTAAAATGCCAACTCTATGCACTTTATTTCACTGTTTGTTCTTGTTGCAACTGTTTTTGTTTTTTTTGTTTTTTGTTTTTTTTTATCAATTCTGTCTTTGTTGACCTGGAAGGTGACCTGGAAAGGAAATTTGACTTGGAGATCAGTCCTTTGTGTGACCAACAGACAGACTCTGTGCCAGCCATCCAGATTGGTAAATCCTGTTTTAATTATCAAGGCGTTCTCATTAAATAGCCCGTATTAAGGAGTTTCACATCTTTCAGGTTTTATCTCCTACATCGTGGAGCCTCTGTTTGAGGAGTGGCAGCGCTTCACTGAGCCCAGCATGCTCAGCCAAATAATGATGGGGCACCTGCACAAGAACAAGGCTTGCTGGAGCCGACTCAGATACGTACACACACTTGCAGAAACAAAAACTCACCCCCATGCCGAAGAGCCTGAGCCTGAAGGAGGACAAGAGGAGGCAGAGGACATCCCATAATATCTCTCTTGTTGCTCTGATGGGTTTTAATCTCCAGCATACATGGAGGGGAGACGTTTTAATCCAAATCCATGTTTATTCTCCAGCACGTTTGTTTCCACAGCTGGTTGCCCTTACAGTGGGAGCACTGGAAGGCAGCGTGGCCAGGAAACAAAGAAGTATAGCTCCCCCTGGTGGAGCAGTGGTTGAATGTAGCATTGCAGGAGAAAAAGAAATGGAAGTGGATTCACTGAGGAGCAGAATGATCTTAGTAAGAAAATCAAATGTGGACATGCTTTTGTTTGTAACTTTGCGCTCAAATAGGACTAAAAGGTTAACTAGTTAACATGTGTTAACTGAGGGTTCACATGTGGATTTTAACATGGGTTTAGTTGGCGTAATAGTGATAAGAACAATAAAAATTAGAGACATATAAAAACCAGCTGGACTTTGCTGAAAAAATATATGACAGAATAACAATCTCCTCACATCCTTCATTGTTTTTAAAATTTAAAAATGCTTGCACTCTTGTACAATGTTTTTTCATGTCTTTATCTCACTTGTCTACCTTTCACTGAAGTGCGTTTTTAACTCTAAGCTTTGAGTCGTTATGTCGAGGTACTGTACACATTAGCATCCAGCATGTTCTCGGTGTCAGACTGACTCAGATCATCATTTAAATAATGACTCACACTAAAAGTGGCTTAGGTCAGTGTTGCCGGCTTGATGTTTCATTGTTGAGCTGAATCACCAACTTGAAGAGCCAAATACAAAAAAAAAAAAAAGGTTTATCTTCATATTATAAGTTGTATAAACTGTATATACTGTGATGGATAACCTGAACACTTCACATGCCAAAACATTTTTATCTCTGTACTCTGTAAGTCACTTGAAAATGTAACTCTTCTCACTTTTCTCTAAAAGCCAACTGGATTTAATCACAGCCTCACTTTACAAGCTCATACACAACAAAGCCTTAACAGCCGCTTGGTCTGTCAGTTAAAAAAAAAAAAAAAATTAATAGGGTTTTCTGAACAATATGTTTCATATTAAAATTTCTGCCTCTTGTTCTTCAGCCATATCAGCACTGAAACACAGACTCAGTACTGTAGCATCTTGTTCCTGGTTGTTTTTTCACTCAGTATCAGGGTCAGATTTGGCGTCTCAGAACTGTGAAGTATTGCCAAGGTGTTGGTGTACTTTTATAACACGTTAGCTCTGCTATGTAAGGCTTTTGTTCTAACAATGCTTCCATCTTCTTACACAGGTCCTGTGTGCTGTATTTCTTAGGTTGATTAAGAAACACTGATGTCTTTACTTAAAATACACATTAGCTGGGGATGTACTGATTTAGATTTTGTGTCCAAATTCCAATTTTTGTGTTTGTATAGCTCTGACATAGCCGGTGCTGTAGACCATTCTGCTTTTAGCTAGTTTCCATTTCTCATTTAATTAGAATGTAAAAGTATTCTAAATATGTTCTTAGCCTTCTACCTTGTGTAAAAAGCACGGGTTGCTGTTAAACAGGGTTTACATTTATTTTAGTGCAAAAAGAAAATTATTATAGAGTTCATATTTTAAGCTGTCTTTAGCATCCTATATTAGCAGCTAGAATAGTTATTATTCATAGCTATGAAAGGCCTAGAGCAGTGCTTCTCAAACTTTAACTCCTCAGTAAATGTTATGTTTTCCAAGTACCTCCATCTTTATCTACATTTTAAAACTGTATTACTACAGTAGTTGGACTTTTTAAGTTTGTTGTGTTAAATCATCAAAACAAAAAGGATTAATCAGCTAGCTCTGGTAAATAATACAATGCAAAACAGGCAAAATTTCCAAGCTTTATGCTTGGAGAAAATTAACAAAAATGCCAGATTCCCAGAATCCACCGTATCGTAACACCATATTTATTGCAACAACATTAAAGGCCTTTCACTAGCTCCACCGTCTACATTAAGTAGTGCTGCTAAACAGCATGGAAGAATCATAATAATTAATATTTTAAAATACTGATATTCGTTAGTTTAAGAATAGCAATCCCTGTCATGTTGGGATTGGGTTGGGAGTGTTTGCAGACGGCACCAGTTCATAAATCACATTTCATACTGCAATATTTCCCCCCCCCCATTAACAATAAATTATAATAGGCTGGAACTGGAATATGTCTCAGTTGGTTTCCCAGATTTACATCTTGACTCCAGAGGTACTTTTACTCCAGTTTGAGAACCATTGCTCTAGAGAACAATGTAGCCCATTATTTGCACTCTGATATTTACAAAGGGCTGCCAACATTTCCAAGTTAAGCATGTTCAACTTTGTTGTAATATCTTCTTCCCTTCTGCCCAAACAATCCCTGTTTGCGGACTTCTCCTTACAGAAAACAAAAAAAAAACATTTTTTTAATGCTTCCTACGCCTCTTGTGCTTTCTCTGACATTGTTTGGGACGTCTCAGTGTTACTGTACATAGCTAACTATCACTCTTTTTTAATAAGTAACATATCCCACACCAAAGTGTGAATCCAAACACAATAGCATTTATGCTGTGTTCTTATTCCATTTAAACTCCAAAGTCAGATTTTCCAAGGTCCCGATTGGAAATACAACAAAAGCACCACCTGAAATTTGAATTCCAACTTGGAAAATCAGAGATCTCTTTAAAGTGATTGAGCTAAAAAAAAAATCAAATAAGGCTCTTTTCCATTAAAAAAACATAGTTAAAGTTGTTGGGACACGCAATTTTTAGTACTTTTTAGTATCTAACATCACTCGCTAATATGAGTCGTATATTAGTGATATACATAGAAATGTGTAACCTCTATTTGTAAACTTATTACCTTTAATGTCTGAAAGCATAAAAAGATGAGAAATGTGTTATCGGAAAGTACTGCTTCTAGTAGTTGGCTCTGCAAAGCAAATTTGCAAATCCAACTGGTTTTCAGACATGCAGCTAAAATATCCAAGTCCAGTTAGACATTATTTCGCCATCTTATTTCAAACCTATGGGATAAATCAAACGGCAACAGCTTTGGTCTGTTCACTGACTGGGAAGCTATCAGACTGTTGAGTTTCCAGAAGTCTATCACTGTTCAAGCTAAATATCATCTAGATCTGGTCACTGGCCAATTCCTATGTGCAACTGTATTTATTTGCTTCACTTAATGTTAAAGTATATGCTGCCTGTTACTATAAACATTGGCTAAAAAGATATTTATGGGCAATATATGTGTAACGTCCATGGATGCACTGAGCCACGTGACGATGAGGCTTTTGACAGCAGGTATTTGTAAATACAAGTATAGAATATATGTACGTTTGCCTCCCTACTTTAAATATTGTATACCAGAGGTTGTTGAATTTAAGATTTGTTGCCAGCAGAATATGGTATAAAATGACGAGCTTGACGAGAAAGGCTTGGTTAAAGTTATACAAGCTGCAATATCTGCCCCAGTTAAGAGGTGCAGTGCAATAACGTTAAACTCCTGTGTACAGTTCTGGCTTGTATGCTTATGTCGGTTATATAACTATATATGTCTTTACAGTGGCACTCTGCTTGCTGTGCTAAGATTTCCACTTTGTTCGAGCGGCACTGGTGCAACCGGGGGAAGCACACAGACAAAAAGGCTTCTGTAAACACTCGACGGGGTTAAGTTGATCAAAGAGCACAGTTGGCTCTTTGAGCAGCAGAAAGTGACCCGAAAGACACTCTTTCAGTCCTGTTTTGATTTTTTTTTTTTTTTTTACAGCTTCCAAACCCGAAAGCAGCTATGAGCCGGGAACAAAGTGACACATCGGTTTCTGAATACGCTACCTAGCAAGTGCTCCAGATTATTCGCTATGAGTCATATATTTACTGTCAGTGCAGACCTGGTCCAGGCAACAAGCATCAGGCTGCCTTGTTTTTGAATACCTCTCAGAATGAACACTGTTACAGGGTAACTGAGCCATACTGGTTTTATTCAGCAGGACTAATATCTTCTGTGTGTTTACATACAGGAATAATATCAGCTTTACTAAAATCAGCATCTTAGTGTATACCAGTAAAATGTGCAAGTTTAGTGTGAAGCTGCAACAAATTTGTAATTTGGTGCCATGAGATATTCAGACACATTTATTTCTGTTAAGTTCTTGTATTTCACTCTCTTCAAAAAAAAAAGAGGCTTTGCAAAAGTATCCATATATCCTAAACTTAAACATAGTGCAATTCTACAGCTACTAACTGTAATATACTTAATTGGAGTTTTTTTTTTAAATCAAGACAAACCTCAAAATGATTGTGAATGAGGTAAAAACGAAATGTTTTCTTTAATGCTTTTTTTTTTTTTTTTTTTTACAAATACAGATTTAAAAACTGTGGTGTGCATTTGTATTTGGCCCCATCAGCCAATATTTTTATAAACAGAAATGTATCTCGTTATTAGCCTTGTGAGGTATCTCTGGACTAGCTGTGCACAACTGGAGACTGAAATGCTTGCTCACTATTTGGCAAAATAGCTCAAGTTCAGATTCCACGAGCATTATTTCCAAGCCCATCTATAAGTTCTTAACTGGACTTGGGATTTAAGACTTTGACTAGGTCATTTTAACACCTGGAAGTGCTTCGATTTAAGCCGTTCCATTGTAGCTCTGGTTGCATGTTTATGATGATTATCGTCGTGAAATAGGAGCACAGTCACATGCCGATCACAAGTTTTCTTCCAGGATTGCAGTGTATTTATCTCAATTCAGCTTCTCATCAGCCCTGACTAGTTTCCCTGTGGTTGCTGAAGCTTTTCCCACAAAATCATGCTGTCCCCACCATAGGGACGGTGTGTGCAGAGGTATTTGCAGTGTTTAGTTAAATATCTAATTTGGTCTTATCTAACCAGAGCACCTTCTTCCATATTTATGCTGTCTCCCCCACGGTGTTCAGCAGACTTCAAACAGGAAGTTGTGCTTTCAACAGTGGCCTTCTGCTTCCCACTCTTTAGCATTAGGTAGGTGTCCTCTCAAGGCCAAATGGTTGCACTGGATTATCTCTAAGGGTATCAGATTTAAGGGGGCTGATTATAATTGCACACCTTTTTTTTTGTCTGTTTTGTCTAAAATAATGTTAAAACCCATAGTTTCCCTTCCACTTCAGTTTTATTCACTACTCTTTCTTGACCAGTCACATAGAATCCCAATAGAATACATTGAAATTTGTGGTTGCAATGTGACAAAATGCAAAATTCAATGGGTGTGGATACTGTTGCAAGGCACTGTGCATTTTATACACTGTTCATTTCTAAGATTTTGACCTAATGCTTTAAAATAATGCAATTCAGAGTTTGATTTTCTTCAATTTTTTTGGACTGTTTTCATGTTAAAAATATACAAAGTTTTAAACGTTTTTTATAAACCTTGGGATATCTGCAGTAGAAGGACATTGATCGGTTTCATTTTTTTAGGATTTCAAGCGTCTACTTTCTGGACTAACATTTTGTGCAGCGTGTAATCTTTCAATAGAAGCCCTTTGTGTCAAAAATGACTGTAAAAATATGTCAGGATGACTCACCTGATGTCTCTGTATACATTTGGGCACTGTGAATAAAACAATAAAGTTTTTTTTTTTGTTTTTGAGGTAATTAAGATTTGTATGGACTCGTTTGTGTTTACCACCAAAAGTTTTATTAAAAGGAGGAAGTTGCTAAATTCAAATGACCACTAGATGGCAACAAAGCAATACTGGTGACTGTGTAAGAGGCCGACGCAAAAGGGAGACCCACCATCCCTTACGGGAAGGGGGCAGAGGCGGGTGCTCTCCACAGGGCCGTGTTTACAGTATAAATAATAGTTAGGTCACCTATGAATCAAAGTGATGATTTCTCTGATGTAACCGTAGTAGCTTGGGGCTGTAAAGTTTATGTGTCAACAAGAAACTTTGGAGGCAAAGTTGTGATCGGTTGTAGTTTACAGGCCAAACAACAAAGAGGATGAGGATGAATGAGTCACAGTGTTGACTCTAGAAATTAAGATGCTCTCTAACCGCTAATATAAACTGAACTTCTCTTGTAAAACCTTCAGAAAAACATAAGTGCCTTTTAAATAAAGAGCAAGAGTTAAACCTGCTTTCTTTTCTCTCTTTTTTTTATACACAAGCAAAAGAATGTAGGGTGGTGTTCTGTGCAGATAAGTGCTGCAGCCAGCCTGTGTTTCCCTCATTTGCATGCTGTTGATTTGCAATGCAAATCAGGCTTGTAGATTGTGTAAGATGTGGGGTCCGCTAATAAATCACATTACACAGTGGTGGCTGACTTTTCTAAACTTTATCTTGTTCAGAGTTTCAACCATGAGCCTGTATTAGATGCGGCAACAAGACTTTCTCTGTTCTCCGGGACTTTTTTTATTTTTTTTATTTTATTGTATCACTCATGACAAGAGACAAACAGTTTCTTGCAACCCCAAGGACTTTAGGCAATATAACTTACACTTTTTATTGATTTTAAGATACCAAAGTTATGATTATGACCTTAGTTGTCTCACTGGGTCATCAGGTGTCTATTCATGCTCCGTGTTCCACTACCCCCTCTCCCACCCCCTCAACCACACACACAAACACACGCCCATACAATTTAAGTAGAGTCAGTCAGCATTCATCCAGCATGTGTCACTATAAATATTGACAGTGCAAACAAAGCCCCCTCTTTAGCCCCTTGAATTACACTCATTTAAACGCTCCCTTGGTAAAAACACGCGCGCTATCAGACCACTGCACAGATAAACATCAACCTCCGAATGTAACCCTGCCATCATCTATAGCTGCGAGACAGTGCGTGGGATTCACACCCGACTTTATAGATGTACATTTTTTAACCTAAAAAAAAAAAGAAAGAAATGTCAACTGTAATCTGTCTTGGCCCTGCAGCTCACAGATAAAGAGGGCCGTGTGCAGAAAGTGAAAAATGAAACTTGTGGCATTGATGTAGAGCTTCTTTCTCAGTTCGCATGTCTGGCTTCTGCGCTGTGCACCGAAAGGGTTAATCTCCTCTTGTTAGTCAGCATCCTCTTTTCTGTATTTTTTGTTTTGCCCATTGTCTGGCACTTAATCTCCTGCTTTGAATAACTAAGATTTAGTGGGATCTTAATTCAGTTATCAACACCATGGCAACAGCTGTTAGAACAGTGTTTGCTCATCTGCCAGTAGCTCTTAGTTTAACAGAAATAAAAATAAAAAAAATTACAGAATGGGATAAAGTTTCCACTTCGAATTTCCCTCAAGCACAGCCTCTAAGATGCCACATATCAATTTGTGGACCAGATTAATGAGCCTGTGTTCCCCAAACCAACTTCATGTAACTCTTATGAGCTCTATTGTTGAGCTTTCTGTTTGCCTGAATATCCCTCACAGCCCATCAAAACTGTGGAAATATTTCAGCTCTGGACAAATTGTTGTGCACTAGAGCCACCATTTATTTCTTCTATGAAAATGTGTCCATGCCATTTCCCAGACAAAAAGCCGCCAAAGAAAGAAACTAATCTAATTTCTAAATTCAACATCTTGTCAGAGAGAGGCCAAGACCCACTTGTCACTGTCATAGCAGTTTAGGCAAAGGCTGTATTATGAGCCTTTACGACCTTTAATGACATAATTTGCATGGTGTGAAAATTTACACAGGAAACATAAGTAGAAGTTAGTGCACCACCAATGACCTTCCTGTGTGGCAGACATACTACTGAGTACACAGCATGTAGAGTGGTGTTAAAAAAAAAAAAAAGAAAAATGTTTATTTAAATTGTTAATTTAAACGAAGCGTGTTTAATACATTTTTGCACTGCGTTGGTTTTAAGAAAACACCTCTCGTTCTGTTCTCGGTACATGTTTCAAACAGGAAGACCATTGGTGGCGCACAGCTCCCTACCTCAATTTCCTTTTTAAATATTTGTCAGTTTGTGCATAAATAGTCAAGTATAATTTGAAACAATCTTTTGTGGATTTGTCCAATGCTTTTAATCAAATTCAGAAGTTTACGTACACTAAGATTGCTATATCTTTAAACAATTTGGGAAGTCGGCGATGATGATAACGACATGGCTTTGTGAGATTCTGACATGTTAGCAGACAACATCAGAGTTAAATGTTCCAGTTTGTAAATGCACTGTCGTACAAACAATTTAAGTGAGTGGCAATAATGACTATTGTAAAATTCTGAGGGAAAAGGGACATCAGCTCAATGCCGAAGCTGGGAAAGTAAAGCTTGTGGACAACAAAGTCCACAATGTTTTTCTGTGGCCTTTACAAATCGGTGATCAATTTATGGAACCAGCTAAAAAGTCTGTGTGCACAAGCCTGACTCCCTTACACCAGTTCTGTCAAGTTTCGGCAAATCTCTGTAAACTTCTTCTTAACTTTAACATTTGCTATGACAAAAAAAAAAAAAAAAAGTAAGAAAAATATTCACTCTTGTTATTTTGTCATGAAGGACATGGAAATAATTCTGGTAATCCTGACTGACTCAAATCAGGAAAAACACAGTCATATTTACTCTTAGCCAAATCTTTTTATAAAGTGTATGTAAATATCTGGTTTGACGGGGAGGAAGAGCGCATAAAACATAAAATGGCAGAAGCTAATGCTAATCTTGGAGCTGCGTATGTGATTCATGCTCACATTAACTAAAGCATGCTCTCATCCTGATTGCTTCTTAAACAGCATCTCTTCGTTTTGAGCATCTTTGCAGAAGGTGGTTTCCATGCAGCACATTGGTCGCGTCATCAAACGACTAAAGTGAACGCTTAGGGGGAGGAAAGGGTTAATTTCTCATGCAGTAAGATCTTCAACATCAACACCCACACATCAAGAGTACAAGTTCACATTATGTACATATCTACATATCTTTATATATATGAATATTATTAATCTGTTAAAGCGATTCCAGTAAAACAAAGGGGGGTGGGGAGGATATTTTGTGGCCCTAAAGTGATGTTTTTTTTTTTGTTTTTTTGTTTTTTTGTTGCTCCTTATGGGATGATAAACAACATCGAAGAGACACACCTGCCAGAGTTCACCTGTTCCCCTTCAGTGTGTGGGACTCATGGCCGGCAGAGTGCTCTATACGTCTCATGCAACCGCAGTTATTTTTGTTTTAACTTGGTGCAAGCACATGCTTACTGACAGATTTGTTGACTGCCTTTGACAATTTGCATCTTCCAAAATATGTGCAAGACTTTGTGGGCAGATGAGAGCAAGATAGATGGCACATATTGACCTTTGTTTGGTAAATGAACACCTAACACAGGTCTTGCTTTCTTTTCTCTTTTTTTGTCACTGAAGCTGCTGCTGAAGTCTGTACACAGTGAAAGTTTCTTTCTGATTTGTGTTACAAACAAAAACAAAACCAAAAAAAACCTGTAATGGTTTAGGTAGGATGTTTATGGTTTCCTGTCGATTTCTGACGAGTTCTGATCAGATCTATGCCATGGTTTGAACTTTGGACCTTTGCAGTATAGCCTGCAACTACACCAAGGAGTCCTTAGGTGCACCTTTTGCAATCACTTGTTCATTTTGTTTAATACTAAAAGTAAATACCTTCAAAAAGCTAATTGGAAAAGTGGTCCTACTAGTGAGCTCAAACAGTATGTTCTTTTGTTATTTCAAGTTTATTTCTGCAGAAACAAACATTGTTTTGGACTTCTCTTTAGTGTTTTTCCATTTCTAATCAGTATTCCCTCCCTGGTTCACTGAGGAAACAGGAGTAGCTTCCTGTAAATCGTGTGCTCTCTTGTTGTATCAAGTGCAGCTCAACCTGCTTGGCCTGTTCCTCCAGCTCGGCATCATTAGTCAGAAACCATATTGCTATCACCATTACAGGGATTCAGTCATACTGTTGCTCCTGTAAACACACGTTTTAGGTGTAGACTTATCCATCTGTGACGGTGTTTATTTTGTCTAGATTTGGGGGGAAGGGAGGGGGGCATGTGTAATGTTTGTTTGTGGTTTGCACGGCAGGGTTTTATGGTGGGATTCCTTTTTTTTTTTTTTTTTGCGGTTTGTGAACCTCTAACACATCACCTAAAAACATTTTTTAAAAAACTCATTTTTTTCAGGTCACTCTATAGATGCTATGTGTTCTAGGAGACAGTTGTTTGCAAAAAGTAATGAATAT